>NC_091792.1:115431136-115734166 GCF_041296235.1 Equus asinus | reverse complement strand
GAAACCAATTTCCCGTAAGAGTGTAGGCTAACAATTCTGGTACAACTACACATGAATTCTGTAATTGAATGTAAATGAATGATGGATGATGGGAGTCACTTTTCTCACTATTGGAATGGTGGTCACTTGTAAGAAATGATAAAGCTAGAATGACCCATGTGGAGTTGGAGATATCAGTATGAATTCATTTTTAACTTAATATAGAAAAAGATGGTTACGTATAGAAATATTTATGTATGTATGAATGTATACAGGTTAGTGTATGCACATATATTTCCTTGCTATGTCACCGGAGAGGGCCTGAAAGCAACACCACCACAGTAGGAATAACCACACCCAGAGCTCAGATCTTGGTTTCTAATAACATTCTTCAGTAAAAGGGAGGAGGTTTCCTTTGAAAGATGGATGATTCTAGGACTGGAGTAGGAAATAGACAAGATGAGCCTGGAGTATCTTGTAGTGCCCAAAATAAGAGAGTGTTCAAAATAGAAAAACCTTATGTTGATGTGATATGTCAAAGGGACACAGAAGCCAACTGAACACTTCCAATGCCAAAGCCAGGACAATCTGAGCCAAAAATGAATAAAGTAGTATTGGATTTTAACCCAAAATATAAAATAAATATTCAGCTCCATACTGATGGGCCATAATGAATGAATGAATGAATGAATGAATGAATGAGTCAGAGGAAACAAATCTCAAGTGCTGAAGGATAATTCCAAATAATTTGTGTGGATACTTTGCCCTTAAGCTGGGGGAGCATAATTCTGCACTCCTTAAATTTGGCCTGTGCATAGTGACTTCCTCTCAAAGAGTACAGTATGAAAAGGCACAAGGGTGTTGGGTGGGGAGGGGAGTAACATCACACTGGAGAAATCTGAAAAACAATCTCAGCCAGGTGATCAAATTCAACACCAACAACGGTAAGTCATCTTGAGAGTATTTTTGTTGACACGTAATGAAATGGCACTTTACCTCTGTGGCCTTCTTTCTAAAAACATATAACCCCAGACTAACCATAATGAAAACATTAATAGTAATTTCAGTTGAGGGTTAGTCTATGAAATACTTGACAAACACTCCTCAAAACTTCAGAGACAATGACAATCTGAGGAACTGTCACAGGCAAAAAGACTGAGGAGACATAAGGACTAAATGTAATGTAGTATCCTGAATGGAATCTTGGAACATGAAAAAGGATATTAGGGAAAACAATAAAAAACTGAATAAAGTATGGACTTTGCTTAATATATCAACATTGGCTCGTTAATTGTAAGAAATGTTAATTACTAACATAAAGTGTTAATAATGGGGAAAATTGGATGAGGGTTATATGATAACTCTATATTATATTCACAATTTTTCTGGAAATTTAAAACTGTTCTAAAATAAAACATTTAGGTAAAAAAATTTACCACAATATTATTGATTCTTTTGCAGAACATCAACACTTCATATGCAATACAAATTGATTAGCTAACAATACATTTACATGACAGACACAGTCAACTAGCCTTTACATTTCTGTAATACATTTCAGCTCTTTTCGCCCAGAAAAAAGTGACATAGTGGAAAGTCATTTAAGTTGAATTCACTTATTTTTTTTTGTAAAATTGATTATTTTTATACTGTTACATTATATATGTTCATTATTGATTCATACCCAGGCCAAAATAAATAAGCAAATATTTTGCTGAAAATGTAGAATTTTACTCAGCTCACTGCTGTGTATTGATATTTATAAAAGATAAACATAATTTTCTGCTTTAAAAAGCATAGACTTTAAGATCATACCAAAATAAAATAAAATTAATGAAAGTCAAGATTGTCGTGTGTGTTATCTATTATAATGTATCACACTACTATAAAATGTAGTGGTTTACACAACACTGAAAATATTTCTCATGAGTTCTGCTGCATTGGCAAAGCAACTATAGTCAGCTGGAGGATTGGCTCAAATAAACATATAAGATGGACTCAATCACACTGACAGGTGGAACTGGATACTATTCGTGCTGCCACATGGCCACTCATTCTCCATTAAGCTAGTGGCCTTCCATATGTGGGCATCTCAGGGCAATTTTAAAGATGGAAAATGTGTTTGTTCCAAGGGATCTCTTGAGGCCAGACTCTAGAACTCACACAATATTGGTTCCATCACATTTAGTTGATCAAAGAAAATCAAAAGACTTGCCACTGGATAGAAGGATCAGCAATGCTTCATTGCAAAGTGGCATGCACACTAGGCTTGAAGGAATTTGTGGCCATTAAACAATTTACCACACATACACATATTGGCATCAAGTATACTGATATAGCACATGAGCAGGGGGATTTCTGTTGTAATGGGATTATTTCTCTTAGTTGTCATCATTTTGAGCATAATCGATATCATCCCCATGTCAACTCTAATGTGTATTGAGATTTTCCTAGGAGCAGGACATTCTTCTAAGCATGTCCTAATTCACTCATTTGAGCACGACAAAAATTCTGAGATATCTGCAATGTGATTCTCATTGTAAATAGGTTGTAGCATATGTGTTAGGAAAATGGTTTTATTTTAATTAATTAATTGATTGATTACTTTATTGCAGTTTTCACCATTTACTAGAGACATGATTGGGGCCACTTTAATCTCCATGAGCTTTGGCATTTTAAACTGAAAAAATGAGATGTTTGCAATAAAAATATCAAGGTCACTTCCAGTTCTGAATAGTTATGAATGCATTACTAGTGATCAAGCATCATGGATCATATATGCAAACACACTTATAGCAACTGATGTTCGTACTTTCACGGCCCTTCCTTTTATTGTTCTCACTGTTGAAAAGCATTTAAAATAATTTATTTCATGAAATATTGCATATGGTTGAGTTTCACATTGAGAGAAGCTAAGCTGAAAGCAGAAAATGTTTCATATCTACCATTTTTACATTTAAAAAAATCCAAATCAAATAACCTTGTGGCAAATTGGAAAGATGTTAGCCCTGTTCATAGAAATTGGATCATTTCAACACTGCTGTCTTCTTCACCCTCTTTCTCCACCTAGTCCTGTAAATATTTTAATACATTAATCCGAATGTATTTTTTAAGACAACTTTTATAATATTTATATAATAAATGAACTATTGTTTACTTAATATTGTAATGGACTCAGGTATTTAACTCAACTATATTTTGAAATAAATTTTGTTATTGTTTTATAAACTGCTTCCAATTATATATTTTTCTAGGTTCTTCATATATTCTTAGTTCTACAGACATTCCTACAGGTAAATATAATATTCCTCATCTCAAGGCTCAGAGACTTTATATGACTTTGCCAGGACTACATGACTAATCAGGATTACAATTTATGTCTCTTCCACTCAAAATAACCATTTTATTTACAACAAGAGTGAAGTATTTTATATTAAGACTTTATAATAAATGTTTAAAAATACATCTCAAGCAATCACTATGCACGTATATTTAAGCTCTAATTGTTACCTCTTAAATAAATTTAAATAGCATCTTCTAGGAATTTGGCAACACTTATTTATTCTAGACATTAGGACTCCAAATGCATTAACAAAAAGAGGCATAAAAGGCAAGTAAATATTAATGTTGTTTGTTGTATCTTTCCAGTTTAAATGTTTCATGATCAGAAATCAGAGTAGGCCTCATTATAAAAAGGCTGTAGTGAAATATGAAGACATAGAATGCATATAATTTATGTCTGTTTCTAACCTTGTTCAATATTAATTATGAGTACTGAATAACCATACGTAAACATTTTAAAATTCCCTAAAGGCAATTTACCTAAAGGTAAAAATCTCACTACTCTTATAGGTCAAATTATATAAGTGATGTAATGTTTGTGGATGAAATTGTGTAATGACTTTTCATGAAAACTGTCCAGTGAAGCTGGAGTAGGGAAGAGGAGCTATGTGGAAGAGATGATGCTTCATTTGCTATGAATTGTTAAAAGTTGAAGCTACAACATGAGTACAACAGGGAAATCATTGCTCTCTCTCTACTTTTGTAACTGCTTGAATATTTTAATAATACAAGAGACTATATTTTGCTCTTGTGCGTGGCTTACCTATTTACTGTCTTCACTGGAGATTATAGGAAAGTTAATTTAGTGCCACAACTGGAACTTGAGTTATATATACTGATTTATGACCAGATGTGGATATTTAACGCATCTCCTTTATAGTCATACAAAAAATGAAAATTGAAACTGTCTTGGCTATCTATTGTCATTGCCTCCTGGAATCTCCTCCTCCTAGTTGTCTGATTCTGACACCACTCCAGAGGAAACTATCCTCTAGTCTATGTCCTGTGGATAAACCTGACTGTATCTCTAGGAGCAAGACAGTAATCTTTGATCTTTGGTAAACCCATGAAGTCATTTCATACTTAGTGTCACAGAAACAGGCTCAGAGATTGATATGGGACTTAATTCAGGGCAATCAAATGGGAAGAATTGTATGTGGGCCGTCAGACCCTCCCTTACATAGTGAACTAGATATTGTGAAGATTTAAACCTGGTAAGAAATGCAGAACTTGGGAAAGGATTCTTGTGATCCATTTGAGTCCTGAATAAACCCACACCTGAAGCTATATCCGCCCCCCCCCCAATACTCTTGTTTTATGAGGGAGTGGATTATTTTTTATACATAAGCTCATTTGGATAAGGGATCATTTCCCTTGTAACAGAACAAGTCCCAACAAATATGTACACATAAAAGAAAGTGCTACAAAGTGAAAAGTTTTAGATTATCATGAAGGCCATGACTTGAGACAATATCATAGTTAATTGTGAGGAAATGTTAGAGGAAAATGTGTTTTTTAATGCTTAAAAATTTTCAGGATCTTTGATTTAGAACTTTTTTCCCTCAAGATCTATAGATGTGTAACTGTTGACCTTTAAGTCACATATATTGGAAATTTCTATAGAAAAGTGAATTTATAAAGTGAAAATTGATCTTATTTTTTGTTCAAAGAAACCTCTGTACTAATGATGAAATGAGAATAAGAGAAGTGATAAAGGAAAAAACTATACCTGTTAAATATTTTTTATGAGGAAGTGAATTTAGAAAAGGATTTAACTTTTAGAATTGATTTTTCTGATTACTCTGCATTACTTAATGTTATTTCCACTCTCATTTGATGGATAAATAACCGTGTACATGTGATTTTTAAAAAGTATTAATGATTTCGGGTTGTGTACAACATCCTTGCTGGTAATATACCAAATATTTCAGAGTTAATAGTGTAACATAACCAATATTACAAAACTTTTTATGCTTATGATGTTTGGAGTGTTAATAGGGATAAAGGAAATATTTTGAAAATATCCATTTATCAAAATTAATGCTGGATTTGGAAAAGTTGTAAAACTATCTATAAAATATATTATTTTTTTATGAATATTATCTTTATGTTTTATCCAATCCTCTCTATACATAAAATCCCTTGGAAGTAAAACTAATTAAAGCAAAAGCTTGTACAAATGTTATATTTAAATGAAACTATATAGAGTACTTAAATTCAAAAACACATTCACAACTCAAATTGGTAATGGGAATTAAAATTGTTTTGACTACACTTTTGGGAAATAATTGTACCTCAAATAATTTACTTATAAAAACAATTTTTAAAATGGTTTTCCATGTGTCTCTTTTAGTCCATCATTTGTAAGATTCTGTCTAATGTTTACAAAGCATTCAACAATATAGAGCTAAATTAAAAATTAGCTAAAAAGGAGTAAGGAAATTCATAGTACTTGTATAATTTAATAAAAGTAAAAGTTCAATTTGTAAAATATACTAAAATCTTCTTTGAAATACTTTTCTACTCAATACTACAAAAGTATAATAGTTAACTGAGTTCATAATTAACTATCAAGACATTGGCTTCATATTAAGACCAAGTCTGATTTGTCATTCTTAATTTCCTAAGAATTTTGCCATGGAAACTGTTGACCTCCCCATGGTTGTTTCAACATATTTGCTAAAGGTTAAATTAAAGACACTATGTTATAACAAAACATTGACAACTGAATTAGTCCGACAGCGACATAAAAAGATGACTTTTGAAAGGTTAAGTTAGTAGCTGTAAGAGGAAAAATGAACAACCGGATAAAAGATACATGTATTTTCCTCATCATTTTCTATAACGAGGCTCCACCTATGAGGACGGTACTTTTTCCTATTGTGTTGTTCCTTTTGAATATTGGAATAGGATAGATACAGTCTTCCAAGTATGTATTTTAGAATAACCTGTATGGTGAACTTTCTATTCTTCTAATATGATGAGACACTATTTTAGAGTGTAAATATATATGTATATACGTACGTGTATATATGTATATACGTACACATGTATGTAAATATATATCTATACATTTAAAGAGAGAAAGAATGACAGTTATGAAGAAATCATATATTTTCATGTTAAATGTATTCAGCTTAGTGAGTCCAGAAAAGTGTCTTCTAATAATTGTTCCCAGAAGTTTACAAGATTTTGGAACAGGGATATATAACTATGAGCAAGCCAGGTTTTTGCATTCAAAAATGCCTGTTATCACATTTTGAGTATAAAGTTAAAACTCAATAAAATTTCCTCTCTCCTTATTTCAGTCTGTTAAGGCCTAAAAAGATGTATAAGGAGTGTGTGTGTGTGTGTGTGTGTGTGAATGTGTGTGAGCACAGGTGTAATTAATTTTTATGTAATCAAAACTTCAATGTTTTCCCACATAGAGTCCCTGATATGAAAATTCAATGGGGCTGGCCCAGTGGCATAGTGGTTAAGTTCGCATGCCCTGCTTTGGCGGCCAGAGATTCACAGGTTTCGATCCCGGGCGTGGACATAGCACCATTAGTCAAGACATACCATGGTGGCATCCCACACAATATGGAGGAAGATTGGCACAGATGTTAGCTCAGTGACAATCTGCCTCAAGCAAAGAGAGGGAGATGGGCAACAGATATTAGCTCAGGGCCAATCTTATTCACAAAGAAAAGAGAAGAAAATTCAACCCCGTACAGTTCAATCCAATTCATTGCTTTTATGTAATCAGACACTACTTGATTTAGTCATTTCTTCCTAACTGCTATATTAATTGTTTTAATAGTGTATTTACATTAAGTGAGCATATGTTTATAGTAGGATTTGTAGGGGCAGTTTGAATTTGAAATTAATTTTAAGACAATCGATCATTGCAAGTTTTTAAGATTATTTTTCTACATTCACATAATAGCTTTGATTAAATAAAAGGAAACCAGGAGGCATAGCCAATCTAAAAGCAACAAGATCAATAAAGACTGACGGGTTTGTTTCATTTAACAAAATGGGATTTCATGCACAATGGACCCATTAATTAATTTCCTATAGAAAGTCTCTGGTTTATTACCTTTTGAGGCCTATGTAAGCATTATCTTTTTTACTATATGGATAGAATACATTTAAATATATTTGACCTATAGATCAATGCTTTAAATGCTCAATATTTTCTATGTATTTCCTGTTAGATGCTGCAAATATATAAAATATTTTAAACATTTTCATAGTTTGTTTTAATTCCTGTCAGCTTTCAACATCCCCTTAAAATATCACGTATTTAGGGGGCTGGCCCCTTGGCCGAGTGGTTAAGTTCGCGCGCTGCACTGCAGGCAGCCCAGTGTTTCATTGGTTCGAATCCTGGGTGTGGACATGGCACTGCTCATCAAACCACGCTGAGGCAGCATCCCACATGCCACAACTAGAAGGACCCACAACGAAGAATGTACAACTATATACTGGGGGGCTTTGGGGAGAAAAAGGAAAAAAATAAAATCTTCAAAAAAAAATCAGTATTTAATACTCATATTATCAAATACAAGATAAATCAAGAAATTAATAAACCAAGAAATACTAATACGTATGGATTATTAAAAACAAAATTATCATAAACTAGTAGTATGAGTGAATCTGTATACTGATACCACATAATACAATCAGCCCATGGCAGTCAAAATATACAAGAGCGATGATTCTAAAATGATTACCCAGTGTTACCCCAACTCCTGCAGGACAGTATGAGAAAATTTTAAAGAACTGCCTAGGCAATTATCATGGCACAGGAGATATTTTTTAGTTATACATATTCATCAACTACTCCAAGGAGAAGTCCAAAGGATTTTAATTATCCATATAGTCTAACAGTATCAAAAGGGTGGTAAGTGGATAGAAATAACACAGTGAGCACAAGGGATGCAGACAGAGAGGACATAGGTTAAAAAAAAAATTAAAAATGAGGAAGATGAAAATCTGTAATCTGATCCTTCCTTCCTTCTTCTGCTTCCTCCTCTCCCTTCTCTCCTATTTATTATTTAAAATATGTACTGACTCTACTCCCAGCTGAGGGCTGGAAAGAAAATGACAAGGCAGCGCGACCCTACCCTTGCGGAGAGTATATGCTGTTGGTCTATGGAAAAGTCGGTGGACAAATATGCAATCTTTAGTAGGATGTTGGAATGGAATACAGTGAAAACTCTCAAATAAATCCTGCCTCAGTTTACCATTGCCTGCTCTAGTTGCAATCACATTATACCCTTGATGTCAGGCAAGAGTTGTCAAGCCAGATTATGAACATGTTCTTTTCTCATTCTCCTTAGAAAATCTAGTGCCTCAATTTTCATTTATTATTATGGGGTCTTAAAGAAAATGAGAAAGAAGACCCATGTTTTAAAATTCTGTGATATCCTGAAAGCTTTTTCCATGAATTGGCAAAACTCCTCTTTTCTGGCCTAAACATGTGTATCAATCATCTACCTCAAATCCAAATACTGTATTGAAAAATTTAAGCAATAAGAGTGCAATTGTCAGAGTCTAATGCATTTTAAGTTTTCCCATGTGTCTTGCTATAACTTTTTTGGAAAGTTTGACATGATTAAACTTTCAAAAAACAACTACTGTATTTAAAAATTAATGAACATCAGTTTATATGTGAGATTATACATTATACCTCAAATAAAGTACACTTGTAAGTTTTTTGCAGTCACCTGCAAACTCTGAAAATGCAATAACCCTTCTGGAGAGAAGGTTACCAGGGAGAGAGGGCCCAGGCATCGAGGCCAGGAAAGCCTATCTTATAATCTGGCTTTATCAGTCATCAGCTGTGCCGTCTTAGCTGAGTTGACTTATGGGCTCATCACTAAAATGAAAAAAACATATAAATTATGTCACACAATTTATCTCCACCTCTGTTACCAAGAAGTAGACTATGGGATGTGAATGACATAGCTTCCCAACTCAAACTTAGAAGCAGGTTTCCTACTTTACAAAAATCCCCACTGCAAGGAGTGCTGTACTGTAGAGTCCCTCCAGGATGGAAAGCATACAGGACAGAGATCCCATCCAAGTCCCACTACGGGGCCCCCAGGGGAAGCTATACCCATGATTCAAAGACAATAGGCTTTTGACTACCAACAGCCAGGGAGCTGAGAAAGCCGTATGTGTCCTAAGAACTCCATATCATAGCCATAATCTTAGCCTCATCATCATAGTACAACAAACCTACAACAGCTGTAAGTGAGAATAAACCATAAAACTCCCATCAGGATTAAACAACTCATTGAGCTCTTTGCCATTACAACACCAATCTCCATGTTATAGAATGTACCAACCACAGAAGGCATTCAGCACTAGGCCCTTTCTTCTTTTTTTTTTTTTCCTGGTGAGAAAGATTGGCCCTGAGCTAACATCTGTTAGCCTCTATTTTGTACGTGGGACACCACCACAGCATGGCTTGATGAATGGTGTGTAGGTCCTCTCCCAGGATCTGAACCCACAAACCACAGGCCACCAAGCAGAGTGTGCAAACTTAACCACTATGCCACTGGGCTGGACCCGCAAAGTCCCTCTCGTAAACCCTTATTTGACAGATGTACTCCAAGAAACATTACTGTTTAACTTCAAAATACTTGAAAAACATAGCTTACAACTATGCTGATAAAGTAATGACTATGAAAGTTGGGATTTTAAATTGAATTGGGAACAATATAAATAAATTTTATTTTATGAGTTCTTTGACTCAAAGAGTCAGATGTAAGTGTAATCTATTTAGCAGGTGGTTACAGCTGTTAGTGTGGAAATAGTTTTCTGGCTAAATGAGTAGGTTTATTATTTATAAATTTGTCTAATTTATTCATTTTAGGGTGCCCAGTTGCTCCAGCATACATGATACGCTATATTTTAGATGGGTAAATACATGAAACCTAATGCAACAAGCTGCACACACAAGAAATAATTAAATTTAAACCAGGACAAGTGCTGTAACAGATAAATCAATGCAGGCATAGCACTTAATTTGTGAGACAAATGGTTGTGGTCAACAGAGTCAAAAAGTGCAGAAAGCTACCATAGTAACAACAAGGCACAATTCCCCTGCCATATACAAGATTAGCAGCACACCAGTCCCAAGAAAGTGCTTTAGAGAATTTCTGCCTAAAAGAAATTGGGCAGTTGAATATTTAGAGGGTGAGATTTTGATGGCAATCTCATCTGAATTTCAATTTATAAAAGTGTTAGTTGTACAAAGATAAGTAAGAGTGAATTCCTTAGACACACCTAGGTTTGTTGTTATATTCTGAATTGTGATAATGCTTTGCTAGATTTCATCTTAGTCATCTCTAAGCCAGGAAGGATCTTGGTCTGAAACGAATGTACTGAATGATGATAATTTAATGATAAACATCTGAATAATGTAGAATATAGTATTTGAATTTGTTTTAAAAAAGAATAACTTAAAATAAATGAGGAAAGCAGTGCATCATTTTTAGTAACATACATAAAAAACTTGTATTTCAGATTCTTAAATAATTTTGTATAATTTCAATGTTTATGGTGTATATTCAATAACAAAAATTTGACTTTACAATACATATTACTTTTTAAATATTCCATGTGATAGATTACCATGCTTGTTAGAACTGTGGCCATAGAGATTTTGGATAAATTTTTAAGCCTAAATTTGATTTTTCAACCACTATGGATAATTACCATTCTTTTAGATATTGATATTAATATTTAATATTAATAAAATACCTCATGATAATTAGGAGAAATTTCTTTATTATCCTAAAGGAAAAATGGAGCTGGTCAGAACAGGTCAACATTATGGAGGAAATCTAAGAATCTGACCCTTAGGAGAACTCTTCATTGCTGCAATAAAACAGGCCACACTTTTCCAAAAGAATTCAAAATAATTTGGATTAATATTATGAAAACAGCATGCTTGAAGAGAGACATAAAAAATGATATCAGAATATTCAACCTACAGCACTGTACATCTGTCTAGAGTATCAAAAATGCATCATTTATCTGATTAAATGTACACTAATCTGAACTTAAATAGCATAGTTATTATAATATGCAAAGATACATTAAGTAACAAAACAATGCTCCATGGTTCTCAACATTTAAATTAAATGTCTGGTTTCAGCTCTGAAATGGAAAGAGCTTGGAAGTCATCATTTCCATTCTTAAGTGAAAAAACCAAACAGAATAAAAACCAATGGCTTTTCTTGGACACATCAGAGAGATGATGTCACAGGACAAACCACCACCAGGAAATCTGGAGAGACTGGTGAATCCAGGGAGTCATGGGTGAGATCTGCTTATCTGGAGCAGAATCTACTATTAGGAACACTTAAGTGGCAGTTCTGTGTACTGGTAATTTTGACAAATGACTGGAGGATGAGTAGCATCAGCATGAGTGGGAAACTTGGGGGGCCACAGTCTTAGGCGGCCTCAACACTTTCGTGGGTTTTACCTTGAGGAACCACATCAGGTTTTCACAGTAAAGAGCTGCAAAAGATCACCTCATGGCTTTGATGGGAGAGAGCAACAGAAATCATTGTGAAAGAGGACCAGCGCACACTTCACATAAAAGGCCTACTGTCCAGGAAGGAAGCCTCTATCAGAGCTTTAGCTCACCTGGGTGAAAGGCAATTCTCCCACTCCAGCTTCTGTTTTCTGTTTTACTTAAATGGGGAAATGACTAAGAGAGTCTTGTAAACGTCACATGTCAGCCCCTCTGAAGAAATTAGATTTATTTATAAGACTTTAGAAACCTTCCCCTTCTCTCCACTTTGCTGCCAAACCAACAGGACTCTAGCATAATAACAATGGATCACAGCTAAAAGAATTTTCTGAAGCATAATTTTTGAGAAAAAGTACTTAGGAAAACCCAAAGTTAACAGGGGAGACAAATTAAAATTATTCTAGAGGAATTTGAAGCCTCTGCTACATATAACTACAGAAAACATTAAGCACAGGTCAAATTCTAGCCAGATTACCATGAAGTTTTTCACTAAAGGTCAATTTACCTCCAGTTCCTACTATCCAATACATCACACCCAGGTTTCAACAAAAAATTATAATGCATGTTAAAGGGCAAACAAAAACAAATTCTGAAGAGATAAAGCAAGCATCAGAACCAGACTCATATGACACAAATGTTGGAATTTTCAGACAGAGAATTTAAAATAACCCTAATTAATATATTAAGGACTCTAATGGAAAAGGTAGACAACATGCAAGAACAGATGGGCAATGTAAGGAGAAAGATGGAAATCCTAGGAAACAATTGAAAGGAAAGGCTAGAAATTCAAAAAAAAGTAATAGAAATCAAAGAATGCCTTAGATGGGCTCATCAATTGCCTAGAAACTGATGAGGAAAGAATCAGTGAGCTTGAATATAGGCTGATAGAAACTTACCGAATTGAAATTAAAGAGCAAAAAAGGATGAAAAGAAAAACAACAATAAAAACAGCACAGAACATTCAAGAACTGCAGGGCAAATTTAAAAATGTGTAATCTATGCATAACTGAAATACTAGCAGAGAAGACAGAAAGAAAGGGGAGAAAATATTTGAATTACCAACAGCCCAGAAATTTCCAAGGACAGAAAACAAACCAGAGATTCAGGAAACTCAGAAAACACCAAGCAAAAAACACTAAAATGGCACATCTAGGCATTTCATCTTCAAATTGCTGACTGCCAAAGACAAAGGAAATTTTTAAAGAAAGAAAACAAAAAGAAACAACTCACCTTTATAGGAATAAAGATAAAAATTATAATGGACTTGTCATCAAAAATTATGCAAACAAGAAGAGAGCAGAGTAAAATATTCTAAGTGTTAAAGAAAAAAGCCACTAGTTTCTTCTTATGATTACTTATCTAAACTCTAGTGCTTGCAAAAAACAAGTTTTTCATCATTTAAGAGAAAACAGACATATGAACTGAAAGTAGAAATACAAATATGTGAGAGAGTGAAAGTAATTTCTGTTTCTCTATTTATGTTTTTTTTAATCCCTTTTAAAAATCTGTCCTTTTTTTAAAGTTTATGTCTCCCTTTGCTGGTAAGCAGAAGCACATTGGCAGTTTACTGAAGAAAGAAGTATCTTAATATGGCCTTTAGTATATATGCTTTCAAAAATTCATTGAAGAAAAGTCATCACAAAAAAGAAAAGAAAGAAAAAAAAGACTGTGGCTCCTTTATGCTTTGGATAAAAGAGCTATTTGGGATGTTAGCGTCCTGTCCTCTCTCCATAGAATTGTTGATTTGAACTTTAGCAGTAAATGGCATTCCAATCTTGTTGCCATAGATATATTAAAGCTTCTGGCAGGTTACTGCTTTGTGTTAGATTCTGTCACTGGGTAAAATGTTCTTGTCTAGGGAAGAAAATACCTGCCAGGAGTAGATGGGGGCTTAACATCGTGTCAGCATTGTGGAAAAGTCAACATTTCTTCTGTAGTTCACCACAAGACTAACGAAAATGAAAGGCAAGCCTAATAGAGTGAGAGCAAAGGACAAAGTAATGGAGGAGAAGGGAGGACTGGGTTCCCGAAATAAATTCGTTCATTCTCTTTTCCCCCGTGTATGTTTATCAGGACTGCTATAACAAAGTACCACAAACTGGGTGGTTTAAACAACAGTAATTTGTTGTCTAACAGTGCTAGAGGCTAGGAGTCCAAGATCAAGGCGTCAGCAGGCTTTGTTTCTTTGGAGAGCAGTGAAAGAAGAATCTGTCCCAGCCCTCTCTCCTTGGCTTATAGATGTCCATCTTTTCGTTATGTCTTTATATGGTCTTTCCTCTATACGTTTTCTGTGTCCAAATTTTTTCTTAAAAGGATAGAAGTCATATTAAATGAGGACCCACCCTAATAAACTCATTTTATATAAATTACCTCGGTAAAAATCCTATCTCCAAATAAGGTCACATTGTGAGGTACCAAGGGTTGGGCCTCTGTAGAGGAGGAAGACATTTCCTCTACCTGCTCTGGGTCCTTCTGGCTGGACAATGAATTAAATTCACATGAGACAGAATAACAGGAGAAAATTAAACAAAGTTTTATAACATGTATACATGCGAGAGAATCAGGCACATTGAGTTACTCACCAAAGGGCAGAAGCTCTTACCTTAAATACCATCCTCAGCTAAAGACAAGGGAGGGTGTTGGGGGTGAGGGGAGTCAGTTATGGGAGATTACTAGACAAGCACAGTAAACAAGGGTAAGATTATGCAGAGTTAAGTCCTTGCCTTCTGCATTGATAAGAGTTTCTACAGATAAAGTCATACCCCTTCTTCCTGGTACAGAGAGGGAGACACCTTTACAAATGGAGATTTCCTTTATAAATTTAAATGTCTCTTACAAAGGGTAAGTAAATTCTACTTTTCAGAGTTTCTCTCTTATCTGCTGTTTCTAGAAAGTAACCAGCCCAAAATAATCCTCATGCCAAAAAGATATATCTTGGGGTGGCCAATTCCAGTCCCCCACATCTCCAACCCATGAATATGGGGAAGAACATGCTTCAACCCAGAGAACTTTGAAACATGGAGAGATAGGTATTTTACCTAGAGTTTCCTGAAGCTATAATTCCAACTTGTCAATCTTATCAATGTATTCATGTTGTCCATATGATTTAGGAAATTAGGAAAATTACAGTTCACAATTTGTTAGACATATGTGAAAAGAAAAACATTGGTCAAAATGATAACCCCATTTTGGCCAATGTAATAAACTTCAGCACTTGTAATTTTGGATTTAGATGCAAATCTTTTGGGGCTGCCTATTTTATCTTTTGCCCTAAATCTGCAATTCAGGTCACTCTGGGCAAGATGATATTTTTGTGTGGATTGGGTTGCAACATACATATACAGCTGTTAGGCTTATTTTGAAACAATTACAAAGGTAATGTAATTCCCACTGAGCTTTGTCAATCATTAGAATCATTTTGTTTAATATTGTAGTAATGGATTTTCACTTCTGGGCGGAATGAGAGAAAAAGAACTGGATTTTCTCTCCTTCCTGAAATAACTAAAATATCAGGTAACTATATGAAAAATGTGTCTCAGGACATTGAAGCAATGTAGGATTTTTTCCCTTGAGAAATAGATCACATGAAAAGATAGCATCATTACTCATTAGGGAAATGAAAATCCAAACCATAATGAAATATCACTTTATATCCACTGGGAGGCATAATCAAAAAGACAGACAATTACAAGTGTTAACAAGGATGTGGAAAAATTAGAACCCTCATGCATTGCTTATGGGAATATAAAATGGTGCAGATGCTTTAGAAAACAGTTTGGCAATTCCTAAAACGTTAAACATTGAGTTACATATTACCCAGAAATTCTGCTCATAGGTATCTACCAAGAAATGAAAATATATGTCCACATAAAAATTTGTACCAAATGTTCATAGCAGCATTGTTTATAAAACCAAAAAGTAGAAGACCAAAATCCATTCTACTGATGAAACAAAGAAAATGTTATATATCCCTATAATGAAATATTATTTGGCAATAAAAGAGAATGAATTATTGCTACATGTTACAACATACAGAACTTAAAAACATTATGCTAAATGAAGGAAGCTGGTAGTAACATATCACATATGTTATGAATCCAGTTAAATGAAATGTCCGGAACAGGCAAATTTAAGGAGAAGAAAAGAAGATTAGTGGTCTCTGAGGGCTGAGGAGTACAGGGGTGGTAAACAACTGCTAACATATGTGAAGTTTCTTTTTGGAGTAAAAAAAAAAAAAAAATGTTCTAAGATTAGATTGTGTAGATAATTCTCTGAATATGCTAAAAACCATTCACATAACTCTGAATGTCCTCAAAAGCATTGAAATGTATGTGTTTTTTTGTTTTTTGCTTTTTGAGGAAGATTAGCCATGGAGCTAACATATGCTGCCAATCCTCCTCTTTTTGCTGAGGAGGACTGGCCCTGAGCTAACATCCATGCCCATCTTCCTCTACTCTATATGTGGGACGCCTGCCACAAGCATGGCTTGCCAAGTGGTACGTAGGTCCACATCAGGGATCCGAATGGGGAACCCCAGGCCATGCAAGCAGAACGTGCGAACTTAACCACTGTGCCACCAGGCCAGCCCCAAAATGTATGTTTTAAATGGGTAAATTTTGTGATATTTGAATTATATCTCAATACACCTACTATAAAAGAGTGGAAAATTGACCTTGAAATATAGAAATAGTAGAGTCAGTAGAAAAAGAGATGAAAAGAATAATTAACTGTTTCATTTATTCAAGAATATAGAATGATTTGTCACGTTAAGGAGAGACATCAAAATTATAGAAAAATAAATAGCCAAAATGGACTCTAGAAAAGAAAATACAAGGTCTCAGATCAAAAATATACTGGATGGAACTGATAGCAGATTATCCATTACAGAATATTATTGTACTTGAAGACTTAACGGTAGAATAAATCTAAAATAAACAACAGAAAAATGCGTGGAGAATAAAACAGCAGAGCATCAGAGTACCGGGGGATGACTTCAAGCATCCAAAGATGTGTGTGTTGGACTCACTGAATTAAAGGGTAACAGAAAAATATTTAAATAAATAATTGCCAAAAACTTTTCAAATTTTATAAAAAATAAATATATACACAGATTGGGGCTGGCCCCGTGGCCGAGCGGTTAAGTTCGCACACTCCGCTGCAGGCGGCCCAGTGTTTCGTTGGTTCGAATCCTGGGCGCGGACATGACACTGCTCGTCGAACCACGCTGAGGCAGCGTCCCACATGCCACAACTAGAAGAACCCACAACAAAGAATATACAACTATGTACCGGGGGGCTTTGGGGAGAAAAAGGAAAAAATAAAATCTTTAAAAAAAAAATATATATACACAGATATAAGTTCAACAACCTCAAGCGCAGGAAACAGGAAGAAAACCACACATAGGCACATCACAAATAAATTACTCCAAACCAGCGATAAGGAGAAAATGCTCACCTACCTACTAGAATAGCTAACATAAAACAGGGAAACATTAAATGCTGACAAGGATACAGATAAACCGGATCTCTCATGATACAACTACTCTGAAAGATAGTTTGGCAGTTTCTTAATAATTAAACCTATATTTACCATATGACTCAGCAATGACACCCTTGGACATTTATTCCAGTAAAATGAAAACTTGTGTCCACACAAAACTCCCCACACAATTGTTCATAGAAGCTTTTATGTAAAAGCCCAAAACTGGGAACAACCAAAATGTCCCTCAGAAGGTGAACGGTTAAATCAACTGTTGTACACCCACAGCACAGAACGCTTCTCAGCAAGAAACAGGAAGGAACACTTGATACATACAACTTGGATGGATCTCAAGGGCATTATGATGAATCAAAGAAGACCATCTCAAAAGGTCATATACTGTACGATTCCTTTTATATAACATTCTTCAAATGACAAAATTATACAGATAGAGAGCAGATTAGTGGTTGGCAGGGGTGACTATAGGGAGTATTGAGGGAGACCCTTGAGGTGAGAGAGTTCCATATCTTGAGTGTGGTAATGGTTACCTGAATCTACACATGTGATAAAATGATGCAGAACTATACACACACATTGTGCCAATTGCAAATTCTGGTTCCGATAGCCTACTATAATTATGTAAGATGTAACTCTTGGGGGAAACTAGATGAAGGATACATGGGACTTCTCCGTACTATCTTTGAAATTTCCTGTGAATACATAATTATTTCAAAATTTAAAAACAAACAAAAAAACCCCAAATCACTTTCATTTCAGTGGGAACTTTCCCCAGGTGGATGTTGACCCTTCTACCCGGGGGGCTGGGTCACATGGAGGCCATCTGAGCCCAGCCCACAGTGAGGAGCCAAGTCCAGCTCAGCCCCTCCCGGATTAGCTGACTTGCAGAAGCATAACGGAGAATAAAAGATTGCTGCTTTAGCTGCCGAGCTTTGGAGTGGTTTGTTGTGCAGCGCTAGTGCAGCAATAGCTAACCAATACACGCCCCCTTTCCTCCCCTCCTCTTCACGGCCCTAGGAGAATGAATATCTGCTGTTGGTGACTGTGACAGACAGCTAGTGATCCTCCAACATCTGTTCTACCCTTCTGCTATTCCCGAGTAACAGTATCTCTGATTTTTGTCGGGTCATATGGCTATCTGGATTAAGATTACATTTCCAGCCTCTCTTGTAAATAGGTGTGGCTATATGACTAAGTTCTGACCAATAAGATGTGAGGGAAAGTGTCATATGACAGTTTCTGGGCACCTCTTAGAAATCACTGACATTCAATTTTTGCTCCCTCTTTCTTAGGCCCTTCACTCTTCCCACAGATTGGAATGCAGAAGTGATAGCAGGAGCTCAAGCAACCATTTGGAATATGAAGTGGAAGCCATACTTTAAGAATGGTAAAGCAACAAAATAGAAGAAATTAGGGTTTCTATTGACTATGGAGATGCTATACCAGCCCACAGCTTCTGATATCTGTATTTCCTTTATGTGAGAGAGACATAAACTCTCTTATGTTTTTGTCACTCACAACAGAACACAGTCTTTATTTATAGAGTGGCTTCTTATGCAGGCTACCCTTTTTCATGGGTTTATCCTATGCAACCAACCATGCTGAGCACTACGCGCCTTCCATTCATTAAATAACTATTTGTTAAGTACGTCTTATGTGTCAGGCAATGTGATAATGCTGAGGAAACAGTAGGGAGAAAGACAGATATGGTTACTGCCCTCAAAAGCTTAAAAAAGAGAGAGAGAGAAAATCTTAAAAGCAGCTAGAGCAAAAAACCACAATCCATACCGAAAAGCAAAAAGAAAGATGACAGCAGATTTCTTGTTGGAAAAAAAAAAAAAAAAAGCAAGCTGGAAGACAGTGGAGAAACATCTTTAAAATACTGAAAAAAACCTGCCCTCTAAAAATGCCAGCAAAAATATCTTTTGAAAATAGAGGTGTTTAAAGGTACATAAAATGCCAAATATGCCAAATGAATTAGTAGCCAGCACACATGCACTACAAGAATGTTACAGGAAGTCTTTGAAGCTAAGGAATAATCATACTAGATGGAAACCTAGACGTATACAAGGTAATAAAGAGCACCAGAACTGGTAACTACATGGATAACTATAAAGACTGCCTATTTTTAAAATTTTTTCAAAATACAGTGGTTTAAACAAATATAATATCATTGTATTGTGGGTGTTACAATACACCAGTAAAACATGTGACAACAATAGCATAAAGTCCATGAGGGGAGAAATGGAAGGCTACTGTGGTAATAATGTCCATAATAGTGTATGTGAGATATCACAATATCAATTGAAGGCAGGCTGTAACAATTTTAAAAGGTCATACTGTAAGCTTTAGGGCAACATAAAGACTTACAACCCTAAAAACATGCATAAAGCATATAATAAGCAAACAGAGAGATAAAATGGTATCATAAATAACAATCAATCTAAAAGAAGGCAGAATGAGGAAAAATGTAAAAAAGAATAGATCGTACAAATGAAAAACAAATAGCAAGATGGTAGATTTAAACCCACCTATGTGAATAATCACATTAAATGCAAATGGTTAAACTCAATTAAAAAAATCCACGATAGGGGCTGGCCCAGTAGTTTAGTGGTTAAATTCATGCATTCTACTTCCATGGCTCAGGGTTCCCAGGTTCAGATCCTGGGCATGGACATAGCACCACTTGTCAAGCCATGCTGTGGTGGCATCCCACATAAAATAGAGGAAGATTGGCACAGATGTTAGCTCAGGGATGATCTTCCTCACACACACATAAAAAAATCCACCATACTGTCAAGAATTAAGAGTAATACTCAACTATATGCTACCTACAAAAAAACCTACTTCAAATATAATGACACAAACAATTATTAAAAGCAAAGTGATGGAGAAAGACATACCAGGCTGAGAAAGATATAATTAATCAAAATAAAATTGGGAGACATCTAGATTCAGTTCAGAGTTGTAGGAAGATGCATAAGTACCCCTCCCACCTTCACAACAAGGCAAAAGCTGGACAAAATTCAAATTAACAACTACTTTTTGAATTTTCTCTTTTTGAATATTCTCTCCCACCAGAGAGTATATATTGCAGGGCAAACAAGTCACCTGAAATCCATAGAAACACAGGCACCTGAAGAAAGAAACAGGACTCCACACGTGCTTACGTGGGACAGATGCAGTAGAACACAATATAAACCAGGAAAAGGCTACAGCTACAACACTGTAAAGACTATCTAAAAGTCAAGTGTAGGCAAATAGGAGAATGTGAAACCCTTGAAAGTGACAGGTGTAGAGGAGCGGGGTCAAACTTTTGGCAGACTTTTCCCCCACAAACCTTACCAGGTGCTCACAGAGAAGACAGGAAAATCTGGAAGAAGCTTTCCTTGTGGTGGGGGAGGGAAACACCAACTGCTATGGAAATTTGCAGAGAAGTGTCTCCCCCATCTTCCCTGTAGAGAACAAACCTTGATCTGTAGGGGAAAAACAACGAAAATTGGTAGCTGGGGCCCTTAGACCATTGGGTGAAACCCAAACCAGCTGGGGAAAAGAACGGCGGGGGGGCGGGGGGGGGAACCAAACCAAACAAACAAGAACAAAACCCCACACAGTCCCTAGGGGAAGTTGCAGGAATACATACTAGACACATACTAGTACTACAGCTGCGAGAGGGCACTTGTGTAGTCTACACTGTGGAGATGCAGGGACACAGTTCCTACCAAGACTGAAGTTTAATCCGAACATCAAAGACCACCCCCCCCAGACTAACAAGCACTGAGTAAACCTAAGAATGGAATACACCTAGGAGAACTGCAAGAGAAAGATTCTCTCCAGACCACGACACGAAAAGGAAACCCAAAGCCAAGAAGGGAGCAGAAACTGAGGAAACAAATGAATGAACAGACAAAAAAACCTCTGCAAATTAACCCACACCCCAAAGCCAAGTTATCGCCAGAGGAATTTGAAGGCTGTGGTACAATGAGAGTAACCGTGGCAACAAGGGGCCTAGAACCCAACTCAATTCCTGACAGATTATCAGAGGCCCACACATCACAGCTGAATGAAAGGAGTTCAGTTTTACAAGCAAAACAAAATCTTTACCTCAGTATGAGTGTCCTACACACAACATTTGAGGATTCCCATCAAAAATTATGAGGCATACAAAAGGGCGAGGAACAACGAATCCTGAAGAGACAAAGCAATCATCAGAACCAGACTCAGATATGAGACAGATGTTAAAAACGATCAAGCAAATCGCCCCAATTGACATTTATAGAACATTCTAATCGATGAAAACAAAATACACTGTGAGCCATGAAAAGGTGTTCAACATCATTAATCATTAGGAAGATGAAAAATAAAACCATAGAAAAACTACCATCACATCCCCTCCTGGATGATTAAATTAAACTCACTGATATCATCAAGAGTTGGTCGGAATGAGGAGCGACCATAACTCTCATACCTGTACAACCATTTTGCAAAGAAGTTCTGATAGTATCTCCTATAATGAAGCATACACTTATCCAGTGATTCTGTAATTTCATTCTTAGGTATTGATCCCACAATGAAAATATATGTACACAAAACGACATAGACACAAATGTTTCAAAATAGGTTTATTCATAACGATTAAAACCAGGAGACAAAGTCCAATAACAGGTGACTATATTAATATTGATGAACAGATGTATCTCCATACAATTCAATACTGCTCACCAATAAAAAGAGATCATACTCTTTGAGTTCATTTATTTCAAGTTCTGAAACAGACACAAGTAATATATTGTCTAAAAATAGCAGAATGACAGTTGCCTCTTGTGGGAGGCATGAGAGTTGAGCAGAAAGGGCAGGACCACGTTTGGGGATGATGATGATATTCCATATCTTGATTTGTTTTATAAGAGTGCATTTGTCAAAACTCAGAAAGCGTACAGTAGAATTTGTGCAATCCATTGTGCGTAAATTTGACATCAGGAAAAAAAGAACTGTATACAAATATTGAATTCTATCTAAGATCTGCATGCTGAGATATTTAGAAGTGTTCTCATGTCTGTAATTTAGTTTGAAATTCATCAGAAAATAAGATGAATTGATGGAAAGCTAGGGGTATAAGGAAAGGGATGGATATCTGAGGAAGCAGGAACAGCAAAAGGTTTGTGGTGTAATCTAGGAGTGTGTCTGTGAGTGTTCACTATAAAATTTTTTCAACTTTGATACATGTTTTAAAGATTCCATAATAAAAATTGGAAAAATAAAAGAAATATAGAAGAGGCTGACCACAGTCTCCAACCACTACAGACCTCTAGCTGAAATATGGAGAAATGGAGGAAGTATAAATTTTTTTAAAGTTGGTAGTTTCCCCTATTACATCAGAATGGTTATTCTAATAAATATAAGAGAAGAAAAAAAATTCTTTTCCTTCTACCCCTCTAGGTTCTCAGCTGGGGCTCTGTAACAAAAGATGGATTACCAAGAGAAAAGTATACAAATTTAATATGTCACATAGGAGCCTTCATAAGGACATGAAGACCCAAGAAGCTGTTAAACCTGAGCATTTTTATGCTAAGTTTGATAAAGAATGGGAAGTTGTAGAAAAATGTGATGGACAAAAGGATATAAGCTAAAGGCAACTAGGAGAAACAGCAAGATCTGTTCGTCTGAATTCCTCTCGGCATCGCTCAGTCTTCAGAAGTAAGGATGCTCCTTTCTTCTGGGTGTGGGGTGGGCACATCTCACATGAGGGTCTTACGACCTACTTCAGGGACATGAGGGTTTTATGACCTGCTTTGGGGAGACAGAGGAGGTCAGAGAGTCCTTCCTGCACCTACCGTTTCTCAATTTCCTTCAGCTTAAAATGTTCAATATGCCAAGGTCCCGTATTTTGGAGTAGCACGTCCTGAACCCTGTCTTACAGAAATAAGGCTTAACTGTGACTGAAGTAACCAGAGAACATTTTGTTATCTGAAGGTGAGAGCAGAAACGTCATAGATCCAGTCCCAGACATCATCCAAGGGATGTTGAAGAACTAGCCAAACATAAAGGGTGTAAAAAGACAGTTATGGGAGGAATAAAGTTACTTTATCATTACATTCTGCTGCGTTTTCCTTTTCAACATAACAGTTCCACTCAGATTTTCCTGGTAAGGTTAAATGCCCAGTTTAGGTTAAACGTGACATACTTAGGGTGTTTCCAATCCATGCGGAGGTGTGATTTTCACCAATGAGATGAATTATTTTGTAGTGGTTAAAAAAATAGACATCTCAGGGGCTGGCCCCGTGGCCGAGTGGTTAAGTTCGCGCGCTCCGCTGCAGGCGGCCCAGTGTTTCGTTCGTTCGAATCCTGGGCGCGGACATGGCGCTGCTCATCAAACCACGCTGAGGCAGCGTCCCACATGCCACAACTAGAAGGACCCACAATGAAGAATATACAACTATGTACCGGGGGGCTTTGGGGAGAAAAAGGAAAAAAAAAAATAGACATCTCAGCCAAAATGCCTGGAATTTTATGAAGGCTCTACATTTACGGGCTGTGGAACACAGTCTCACAGAGCAAGTCTTCCCATCTGTAAAATGGAGGTAATAATAGTACACATCACACGGGCTTGTTGTTTCATAAACTGGCCCCCATACACAGAGGGCAGGGACAAACCAAAGAAGGAGGCACCCACTCCAGATTGGTAGGTGGCAATTTTAATAAGCAAAGGAACTTACATATGAGGCTTTTCACGGTCAGCTACAAGACAAGCAGATCTTCGTCCTCATCCTCCTACCAGAATCTCTGAGGTTTATAGAGGGCTTAGCTGGGTTCAGTGCTGTGTACGGTCATATGGTTTTAACAACACACTGCTCTTTCAAGTCTGTGTTCTTGAAAATGGCTCTGGCTGTGGGAACTATGCGCAGAAGTGCATTCCAAGGACAGGTGAGGGGAGGAGTCCAGCTCACAGGTCCAGTTAACGGGTCAACCAGCAGTCATGTCCTCTGGATGGCCACCTACAATGGTGTTATAGTTAGAATTAAGTGAATTAATGACTAAACCATCCAGGGCACTGCAGTATAAATACTGGCAATTAAAATTTTGAATATTGTTTGCACTTTATAAAGGCATTTGATATAATAGCTAAATGACTCTCCTTTACCTTTCTGGTATTTATTAAATGTGCCACTAACGCCAAACGTGTAACCTAATCAGGCCAAACTCTTTCAGTAGTCTTTTAAAAACTGTAAATTGAACAAAAAGAAAAATGAGTAGTGTTATAAAATAACTTCTTTACAATGACAAGATATTTATGCTTTTCTTCCAAGGAATTCAAAAATCTGTCACACATAGTTTATCACATCAAATGATTCTGTCTTTATCACTGGATTTTAATTTTAAGCACACAGTTTTAAGTACACGTACACAACACACGACCGGCATACTTCCTAATGTTTAAAATGTTCATTTTACATTTTCTATTCTATATTCTCATTTACTTGATATACAGCATGTCCACACATCTACCTAGTTTCTCGTTTGGGGTGTGTAGCATTGTTGTGCTTTAGATTGGTAAAAAGAATATACTCCAAATTACACATCTTCCATCAATTTACACAAGGATGTAGAAATTTAGCATTCATGTGGTGGCCTCAGAGAGCAGGAGTTGATATAGCATATCTCATCACCACTTCTTTGGACCCAACCCCCAGGTTCTCTAGCAAAGACTGTGCAATTCTCTGTGATAACATCCACACATCAGGGTTTTGCCTTGGCAGAGAAGCTTAATTTTATAGAGAGTTATTGATTCCTACCCCTCTCCTCAGAACTTACAATACTGTTCAAGGATTTACACAGACAATTTCTTCTATCTTTTTCTGTTAAAGAGAATCTCTACAAACATTAGACTCTTCATTTGTTGACTCTAACTCAAGGTCAGCATGGCTGCCTTCTTATGAATGGGCAGGAAAGCACAGCTTGAGCCCAGCTTTTTTTCAGTGGTTGGTGACTCTCCACCTTTCCCAGACAGGCTCCTTCTATGAAACATTCTAGGGCTATAGATGAAACGGAACACCATTGGAGCAAATACTGGTTAAACTAACAACAACAACACGAGCCTGAATGGCTTGTTCCCTCCATGGTAGTTGCAAGCATCTCAGGCTCCTCTCTTGTGTCTATTCATCTCCTTAATCTATATTCATTGGTGCTGGAGGAGGTGACTATGTTGCTGTCACATATTTGTCAGGTCACAACAATCATTTTCATTTATCTGAGTTCAGTTCGTTATTTTATGTTGTTTTTGTTGTTGCTGTTGTTTTAGTTATATTTCTAAGCCCACAGTTGTGGATTTTACACAGTTTAATTTCTATGGCCAGAGAAGCCAATGATGCCACTAAATCTGTTTCACAAAAGAGATTTTTTTTATGTGTATCATCATGTGTGTGCCTCCAAGGGAAATGATAGAGATAAATTCTTAATAGACCCAAGTATTTTCAAAAAGTGAAATAAAGACCTCTTTAATTAGAATGCTATCTTTCATTACCTTTCTAAATCTTAGAAAACATTACTGTGATATAAGGGTAAGAGAAGGATTTTGTATTCCTGACACAGCCATTCAGCAATTTACTTAATCACTCTGAGTTTTAGTTCCCCTTTATATAAAAAAGGAAGTAGTAGCTATTATTGTGTTCTGATTTTTCAATTCAAATTTCACACCTCAGTTCAACATGAAACATAAGAATAAAGAATTTTAAAATGGACTCAAAATAAATAGATGTGCTCATTATATTTATGAATTGAGCCAAATTTGGGCAGGATAATTGACATTTAAGGGAATTGAGTTAAAGTTCCAATAGTTTGATGAATTTAAAAGGTAGATATAATTATGACTGGTGTTTAATTTAGGTAAAACAATATTTCAACAATTGAATCAGCTGGTAGTGTTTAAAGAAAAGACAAGACTAGCACTGAGATGCAACCTAGATTTTTCACATAATTCTCCATCTCAATAATAAAGAGCCTCCTATTAAAACGGTGTTCAGGAAAGAATCAATGGAATTTGGAACTCTCCCATATCACAAATATTGGAATTTAAATAGCAAGACTATAAGAAAAATTTAATAGGTACATTTGCCTTTAATCTGGTAATACTCATTAAGTCTTCAGGATATTATAGGAGTGAAAGTTCAATCCGTTTTCAATGAGAAGTAACAAATAGCAGTTTGGCTAAACCTTGTACAGACGCTTGTAAGAACTTTCTGGCTGAGATGATGGAGAGATACGAGACCTGGGTTCCAAATAAGATTGCAGATTCTCATTCCTTAAAGATAAAAATAAAATGTCTGTCTCCTTGGGATTACTTTACTGCAGACCCAGGATTAAACCAGGGAGATGAATGAAGTAGGCATTAAAGTTTCATTCCAGGCCAGTAACTCAATGAATTTCTTGAATTCACCAGTTTCACCTTGTAACAGATTCAGCAATGTAGCAAAATTACCAGGCAACCCAGTTTCTTAGGGTTGTAGCAATGTCACAGATAATTAAATAGAAACTGGGGTTTTGTCCTGGTTTCAATAAATTGGCCAGCTGGACCACCAGCAACATCTCCCTATGCAGTTATAGAGATCTAGCAATGTGTTAATAAAAGCCTCAGGGAGGTCCCTCAAACTATTGGCCACTTCTACAGGAGATATAGCTCTGAGCAGTTTCAAAATGTGTATCTAGTACTCCTGTTCCAACAAAAAGAAGAGTATAAGAGTACATGATGTATGTATGTATGTGTGTATGTGTGTTAAGTGGCCTAAAAAGTATTGAAACATAATAAGACATTATGGCAACATGGCTAACTTCTCCCTCCTTCCCCCCATATACAGCTCTGCCAATCCAACAACTCACCAGCTGTTAATACTTAATACTCAAAGGAAGAATGCATTTGCAATTTAATTAAAGCACAAGCTGGTAGGTTCTATTTAGAAATTTCATAGTAAAGGCAATTTTCTCTCCCCATACCATTTTTTTAAATCAACCTTTCTGATACCTGACATTTCTCACATTTGACTTGCTAACACTTTTAACATTGAAATTAGCCTAACAGAAATAGTGAGAAGTTTAAAAATAATAAAAATAAAATAAAATTTACATACAGTGAAATTCAATGAGATAATTAAGCATAATATAAATACCATTCAACATTTTTGAAGAATTCAACTAGCTTAAAATAAACTATGAAGAAAAGCAAGATGGGAGTATAAAATTCTGTACATTCTTCTACTTTTTGCTCATAGGCTAAGTAAAGATTATATTTTTGCTCATTTATTCAACAACTCAAATCAACAATACTAATGATTTTTAATAGAATTTCTATAAAAAGTTAAATATCGTTCCATTTTCTAAATTTATGGAAACTAATAATAATAATAAAGTATTATTTTCTAATCGTGCTATTTCTTGCTCAGCTCGTTAAAGGGAAAAGAGCTCTAATTGTGAGATTGTCTCTCCAGGGAACCAATCTTTGACTATAAATTTCAATGGCAATTTTCCCACTTGTGAGAACTATTTGGAAATTGCACACATCCATTTTTAGGACTCTGTTTTTCAAATCTAGACATTAAAATCCTTATATATCTTAATAAAGGTTAAGTTTACATACTACTAACTTTCAAACTAAAGTTTTGGAATGTTAATAATGGCTATCTACTGTGTGGGATTGTAGGTCAAATTCTATTTTCCTTTATCTATTTTTCAGTTTATAAAATTTTCTATAGTAATCATGTATTATTTTTGCAATCATAAACATAATCATTACTTTTCAAGACTTCTTTCATGATTAAATATAAGAGATTATATGCTTAAATAGTAAAGAATATGTCTGAGGCAGGATGAAAAATGGAATAGTTTCATAACAATTTAATCTCTGCAGGTTAAACGATAGTATTGAAAACAGAATTTTTTTCATAGCTACAATATGCCTCATAAAAAACACACCCCTATCGCTAATTCTCTCTAGTTTCTATGCCTTATAGATTTAGAAACTGAATGTCATATATAAATCTAGCCTTTAGTTTCTAATTTAATAGCCTCTATGGTGATTTTTTACTTGATATTAGTTTGGACAATTTCCTTTTAACTCTTTCAGTAATTTGCTTATTTTAATTTATTCTTACCTCTTTCTCTTCTGAGCGAGGGCTAAACAAATGTGACGTGATGTGCTTAGGACGACAGAATGAAATACAAGGTGTAGATATAACCCAGAAGAAGGAGGAATTAAATTGTTTGCAAAGAAAGTCAAGTCATGTAAATTTCTTCACAGGAGGTATCTAAGATTATAGAAAAATATATAGTTTCCAGGACCAGATGCCAAAAACTCTGGACTATTTGATGCTATCTTTGATTCTTTCTTCTCTTTCACTCATCAGTCTCTTGAATCAACAAGATAGCATGTTTTGTTTATTCTGCTTTCCGAATATGTGCTTCTTTATTATTTTTGCCAGTGCTTCCAGTCAGTGCTTCTCCTATCCCTGGCCTAAATAACAGTGCCTGGCTCTGAACTGCTATCCTTGATATTAGCCTCTCTGCCCAATATCCACCCCAGCATCCCACAAGAGTTAATTTCTAAAACAAACATCTAGTCACTCCACACTCTACTTAAAAAGCTAACAGTGCACTCTATTATTCATGCCGTAAGCTCCACGATATTTATATGGCCCCTAAAGCGCATTCAAACACGATCTCAAAAAAACTTCCACCTTCTGTCAAGTAACAAACTCTTGTCTCACCAACACATTTCCACCTCTAATATACCCTGTGCTTCTCTCATTAATTCCTGTCTCCTTGGATTTCTGCTGCTTCTCTGCCCCTGCTCATGCTTAACCTTTGCCAATATCACCTCCATAATGCCTCACCTCTTCTGAGTTCCAACTTGAGGTCTAGCTCACCTGAAAGGACTCCTTCAATACCACCACTCCATTCCCATCCTGATAGAGGTAATAGCTCTTTAATCTGCATTCTATCAGCTCTCATAAAACTTTCATTATAAAATTTAGCACACCTTGTCTCAGTTTTTATAAACTGACATTTTCTTCACTATGATATGAATTCCTTCATGGTGAGAATTATATCTTGTCTTGCTTTGTATCCTCAACATCTAGTATATAAAAGAAGGAGTGAAAAAATATTCTGACACCTAAAGCTCCCAAACAGTTCCTTTACTCTGTATCATAGCTACCATCAAAATGATCATATTCATCTTTTTTTATTATATGTTTCTGACAATGCATTTTTTCTGTAATTGCACATTGTAAATGTACACAACTGAAAAAAAGTAATTTTTTCCTGTAATATTTTCTATTTCTGACCCAATATAGTCTAACCTCTCTTTAGATAGATCATTTCTGAATTCGTTGAATAAATTCCTCCTTAAATAATATAAAATTAGAATGGAGTTCACTTGGTACTTTTCTTAAATTGGCAATTTTTAAAAGACAAGCAGAGATGCAGTTTTAAATACTTCTGTGGAACATAACATGTATCTAAGAGTTCCTTTTTTCTCAAAGCTAATATCTCCATCCTTCTCTAATAGGCAATCGAACAAAAGAAAAAAATGCAAAGTAGTTAAGTTTTATAAGTGAGAAATAATGCTTCTGTGGATTTTGGGACTGCTTTGCAAATGCTTGATTTTATCTGGGGAATAATTTTAAAAGAAGAGTTAAGCACAATCATTTAGAGATTCTGGGTTGTAGTGTTTAGAAAAATTGAACTTACACATTTTCTGAAAATGACTTTTTTTAATCAAACTTGAACTCATTTCATTTCCTCTTTTCAATATGTCAGATAAGATAAAAGCTTATTTTTTTCCTCCCCTTTAAAAGCAACTATTTATACTGTGGATAAGTAAGGAAACAACAGAATCATAGAAATTCAAATTTCCAATTTGGGAAGTCTTTTATAAGGAATAGCATCTGTTTGAGTTTTCTTTTTTTGGAAATTAAACATGAAAATGGTAATTATTAAAAAATTGGCATGGAAATTGCTGACGTATTTTTTAATGAGCTTTATTTTCACAGTACCATAAAAGAAGAAAAATGTGCTCAACCTGCTGTGAAGTTCTTCGATCTTCTGGATAAGAGGATTTAGAGATAACCTTAGAGAAGTTCAGCAATAGTGTCAACAAAAATCAAGCAGTAGGATGTAAGAAAAATGTGAGTTCTATTTGTATAGAATGTCTTATTCTTAATAACAAAGCATTATCTTTCAGATTGGCAAAATAATTGATTTTTCTTTGTCATGAAATGCTTTAAAGTTTAAAATTGCAACATTGATATTTAAATGACTTCTTTCCCATGCCAGCATCTTGCAGTCAAAAAAGCTAAAGGAAAAGAAATGCTATTCCCTGCCTTTCCTGTACCAGACATTTTGTTCTTATTGATTTTTCCCTCTGGTTCAAGTTTGGCAGGAGCAATACCCGAGTGTCACAAAATCTGCCATCTTTTTCTCTATTATTTTGTGACTTCCTGGCTATTAAGGAGATGGAATGATATCCAAAGTACACATGACTCTCAACATATACTCGCAGGCTGGCACCTACACTGGTCCCCAGGGAGTCTGAAAACGAAGGGAAGTAGATCTTCCTTAGCCACTCTGTCCTCGTGGGATAACTCCAGACTCTAGTGCAAACACAAGCGGGGAGAAAACTTTGTCCTCAAGATTCTAACAGTATGTTAAATGAAGAGGTAATAGCGGCAACAACAACAACGAATTCGAACATTTATTGAATAGTTAAAGTAGAAAAAGGACTAAGTTTCAGGTCTCAAAACAGCCTGATCTCTTCCTCAGAAACCCCAGTGATACAATGTTATTGTGCTTATTCTTGATAACGTTTGAGTGTTTCTCAGAGGTAGGCATCTGTCCTAAGGGAACAAGGCTTGGCACGTGAGTGTCAGAGCATAAGGCTGAGGGAAAAGCACATTAAAATGCTGGAGGTTGGACAGTAAAGAGAAAGGGTGGATGTTCAAAGAATGGAAAGTATTTCAGTAGGACTGCCGTTTAGTATGAGAAAGAAAAAGGCTGACAGAAGAAACTTGAGTTAATCAGGAACAAAATCAAGAAGAATCGTGTAAGTTTTTTCAGACCTTATTCTCAGGAACAACTGAAATCAAGTACAAAATAAAGGCTCCTATTTAAATTGTAGACAGACCATTTTGGCTGCAGTTTTGAAAATGACGTGGTTGGGAGCATGATTGATGGAGGGAGATCAATTATTGGGTTGTTGCGGTTATCCAGGTGACCGTTAATGATGGCTTGATTTGGGACAGAGTTTCTCAGCCTCAGCACTATCGATACTTCAGACTGGATAGTTCTTTGCTGTGCGGGCTGTCCTGTACACTTTAGGCTGTTTAGCAGCACCCATGGCTACCACTCTCTAGAAGCCAGTTTCATTCCCACTCCCAGTTTGGATAACAAAAAATGCCTCCAATCTTTCTCAAATGTCCCTGGGGGCAAACATCTGCCCCCCCCCCACTCCTCCCCATTAAGAATACCGATCTAAGATAGTGGCAAAGAAAAGAGATGAAGGAGGGGAAGTGGAGTAATACTTAAAAGATACTATTAACAGTAAAATGATGACCTTTTGGCTATAGAGTTTGAGGGAAAGGGATAAGGTAATTGAATTAGAATAATAAAGTGTATTTTACTTTCTACCGGGAATAATAAAAGTTTTTAAATAGGGGTGATACGAGATTTACATGCTTGAAAAACAAATGTTGAATGTGTGTATATATATATGTATGTATATACATATGTATACACAGGTGCATATACACGAATTAGGATGTTATTACAGAATTTCAGTGTGAAATGAAGAGGCTCTCGACTAAATATATGACAGTTGAAATAGAAGGAAACTCAATGGCAAATGTTTCGATGACCCACTGGGGGAATGAGTTAGACTTATAAGGGTCACTCTGGTCTTGTCTTTTGGATAGTAGATGTATTATGTCAACATTAACTATTTTAGACAATAGAAAAGCAGTGGATTTGGTGAGTTAGGGGTCAGAAATATATTGATCTTAGCTACCCATAACTAACAACGTTCAGAAACAATATAGTTAGCCTCTTTTTTGGAGGGTGCATATGATTTGGGGAACTTAATATAGAAAATGAAAGGACAAAAAAATACTTTGATATTTTTCTGGAGAAAATGTGCTTCATTTTTGATGTTTGGTACAGTGCATTTATTTGCCCAGTTAGGTTAAATGAAGATAAGAGACAAAAAAGGTATCTGGACAGCTGGAGAGGAAGGAATTTGCAGTTAGAGCAGAGGTGAAAGCACAGGAGAGAGTATTCTTGAGAGAGTGTTAGGAGAAACTGTTCTTGTGAGCTCACATAGGATGTTTCTGCTCTAAGTTCTTATCTAGCAAGTTTTCTATGGAGTTTTTTTTAGGTGTTTGAGCTGCACTTTTCCTACTTCTGATGGTAAACGCAGGTTACTGTTTGTCAAAATCCTATAATTTTTGCATGGCAATTCACTCTTTTCCCTGTAAGCGTAAAAAGGAAATGTAATGCTTAAAAAAATCTATTATTATTAGTGGGCTGGCAAGAACCAAAATAGCATCTTTAATGGAACATATGAAAATTTGAAGTTTTTACATTTTATTTTCAAAAAAAGTAATTTTGGGAAGGATTATTTAACCTTTAAATGATACCTTCATATTTAGTCTGAAATTTTCAAACAATGATTTGAATAAAATAAAGAGAACTTAAAAATATCGATTTCATTATGTAAACTGTTGGGAATAAAATTTTAGCAAGATCAGATTCTCTAATAGTGTGTTATTTTAATCTATTGTCACACTTCTAACACTATTTTTGGAATAGATTTTATATTCTTTTGTGTTTAAGAAATAAATGTGTTCAATATAAAATAGTCAGAAAGGATTATCCAGCATTAATTATGGTTACCATTTGTTGCATAAGCTTTAATATCTATACTGACATGCAGATATTTTCAAAACTGTGATCAACATGTTTTGATAACTTCATTACTTCTTTATATTTATTGGCCTATTTCCAGTGGAGAGATTGAAATCATAATTTTGAATCAGTAAATTTTGTTCCATGCCGAAATGTATATAACCCATCTCTTTAAGAGTGAAATGTAGAAGTAATATACAATATTCAGATATTACAGTCAATGTCAATATGACCATCTTGATATATAAATTGTGGTTCATTTGTTTGTCTTTCTTTGCTATATATTTCTGGAAGGAAATTCTAAGGTTGAAGGAATTCTTACTTTGAATATTTCTCTTTAATCTGGAAAAGTGTGTCAATTGTTCTGATACTAGCTGTGCATGATTTTGCCCATCTTCCTACATCTTTTACAACACAAGCCTGTTTTAATTGTTCAAATTGTGGGAACAGTATAGACATGGTCCTGAGTCTGTTATGAATAATCGTGTCCATTATGTCCCACAGCCAGAAAACAAAAAGAAACAAAACACTTCGCACTGAGAAACCGTAACTAATTGGGTCTCTCCGCTTAGTTCTAGGCTCCAAACTCAGTGAAATCCAGGCATTTTCAGCGTATTGCTAGTTCCCTAATGAAAAATCTCCATCTTCAATTTTTTCACAGCTCTTATCTGAATATTAGACCTTACCTTGTGGATGTGATGATGATAATGTGAGAAAATTGGTGTTTTTTCACCATTAACAGGCTAACTGTAAACTCAGTATATCTAATAATTCTGATGTGCTTTTAAAAAATTTTTCAGAAACTTTGTTTTTTTTAATTTGATGATGAGTGCTTTTAAAACCTGGACTTATTTTCCAGTTCTTTGAAAGCGAACTTCTTTTCTTTTATAAATATTTTGGTCTATGTATCTTTCTTTCACAGATGTTGCTCATGTCATAGGTTAAAAAAAATGATTTTACAATTTTAAAGCAGCTTACTTATTTAATTACTAGGTATTTCAACATGTTTTTATAGATTAGTGCTCCATTTGTATTTATTCTTTTGCAAATGTCTTTTACATATCTGTCCTTGTTTCTGAGTTTTTTTATTGATAACATTGGTTTATCATATATTAAATATGTTGCTATTTCTCACGTACAGGGCTAATTTTGTTTTGTTTTTTCCAAGTCATTTTAAATTATCTTTGTAGGCAAATCCACCATTACATTTTTTGCAATATTTTTTGTGCTTTAGAAAGCTATTTTAACACTAAAATCTAAAACATAATCATCTATTTTCTAATACATTTATGATTTTGTTTTTAACATTTAAATTATTAACTCATCTGCCTTTCAACTTAAGGAGAATTGAGTTCTCTTTTACTAGTTTTGCCCATTACTAGTTCAAAAGTTGGACAAATTCAATGATCTTCGAGTCTCACTTTCTCACATTTAAAAGGGAGTTTATAGTATCTAGCTCATTAATTTGTAGGAATTAAATTAGATAATGCATATAAATTCCTGCTCCTAGTAAATAATAAATGAGGAGGAGATGATTTATAAATTCATACGTAAGAATGTTGGTATATATATATCTATATAGATAGAAATATAAGTATATAGATCATGTATATATAGACTAAAACATCTTTAATTTTTCAAAGACAGTTAATTGCGAAAATTTAATTATTTGGACAGTCAAGAGATAATGTCAAAAACATGTATGAATATGGACATGAAAGTAATTTCACTAAAATGTCTTCAGTTCCATTTGGAACAGAATTGCAAATTAAGCAGTGCTCGTGAATACTCGACATAGACAGAACCTTCCTGTGCATGGAAGCTACTTTGGGGTTTTGAGTCTTTGTTCTCCCACCCTTTTTGATGAAATGATGTGAGAAATAATGAATGATTAACAGTGATGGCAGATCAACAAGCGAAGATAAACACAAAAATGCTCCCAGACAGAGTGTTCCTTTCAATATACTTTAAGTAGTTTCAGATTTAGATTACTTCTAGGCACCCAGGTATCTGAGCTATCACCAGGAATATCTAAATTGCTTTCTCACAGGTTCTCCAAAGCACTCTCTTTACTTTATCTACTCATTTTAGATGGCACCTCATTGAATTTCTCCTAGCCAATTTACATTCTGCAAAGCTCGCATTTCTCTTTCAATAGAGAAATTTCTTTAGGTCTACTCTTTTAACTTTGGCTTAATAGCATGGGGGTTTCGTTATGTTTCACTGTCAGCAGAACAGCACAAGTTTAACATTTACATGATCCATTTTTACTAAATAGCAGAAGGAGAAAGTGTTACACCGAAGGCAATGTGGGTATTAATTTTTTCTATGGTTTATACATAATGCATCCGCATTCAATGCATCCGCAAAGAAAACTAATATATTGATCAAACCTAATTAGCTTTAATTTACATAAAACCATGGCATGAGTTACCTGAATGCTTTAGAAAAATAGAAGGTTTAAGTGAAAATAAGCCGCAAGAATTTAGAGTTTAGACTCATCTGGCATGTAAAATATCTAAAGCTCAAGAGTGATATGAGGTAAAAATTCTTATCATGAGAAAATTATTTTAATGAGAAAAATAGCGCTACATTTTAGTTATGTTATGTTTTTTAAATTGCTGTTATATAACACATTTTATATAAATATCCATATTTAGTTTTTTAAACAAATGGAAAAATAGAAATAAAAAAATTCACCAATAGTGACATCCCCCAAAGAAAAAAAATTAAGAATAATATTCTGGTGAATATTCTTCCAGACTTCTCCACAGATACATACACACACACACACACACACACACAGATACATGCAATGTTCATTTTACTCATTCGGTTTTGTAATCAATTTTCATTTGAAATTAAATTATCAAGATGTTTTCTTGTCATCTCATCATCCAACAAATATTTATTAAGCAAATATTTGCCACACCAGTATGCTATTTATATTGTAAATAAAAATTTATAGAATGGTAATTTCTGTTCCCTTGTGGAATTTATATTCTGATTGAGAAGACAGAAAATGAAGAATGAACAACTGGCTGAATAGCTAAAACATGTATTTTCATGTGTATATGTAGATCTAATTACAAACGGAAAATTGTGAATAATAGATAATCAAGAACTGAAAGGGATAGCTACTAAAATAAGGTGGTCACGATGGTATTCTCCAGGTGACATTTGCGTCGGACTTTGAAAGATAAAGAAACAACCACCTTTATGTGGGTGCCACACAGGAGCAATCTAAGCAAAAGGAAACAAACATAAAGGTGCTAGATGGCAAAAGCTTTATTTTAGAGGAACGAGAAAAAGATGTCAATTTCAGAGTCTAGTGGGAAAGGAGAAGACAGAAGAGGACATAGTCAGGCAGAAATCACATCACTCAAAGTTTTATTTTCTGGTTTTCTAATAAGATTGAAGCACATGAATTTGAGCTAACTTTTGACTCCTCTTGGCCAACAGAATACACGCAGACGTGATGCTGTGCCTTGCCCAGGCCTGGCCCTGAAGAACCTTACACTACCGCTTTCACTCATGAATCCAGTTGTTAAGTTAACTACCCTGAGAGCACCACATTGTAAGGAAACCCAACCTAGCCACATGGAGAGACCATGTGAAGGAATACTGAAACATCAGACCTGGGAGTAAAGCAACCTGAAATGTTCCAGCCCAGCTCAGCCACCAGCTGAATGCAGCCGATTGAAGAGCCTCAGCTGATAATACAGGAAGCATAACTACCCCAGCCAATCCCTGCTCAAATTCCTGACTAACTGGCTTACGAAAAATAATAAAATCATTGTTTTACACCATTTAATTTTGGGTTGGCTAGTTACACAGCAAAAATTAAAGGAGACAATAAACCTATGTTATACTATGATTTTATATAAAGCCGTAAAATATGATATAATTTCAGGCAGTGAGATTATTGATTCACCTTTCCTAGGCAAATATGATTTGATGGCATCTCCAAAGTTGTCATGAGCATAATATTGGATCATAAGTGAATACATTGACCATTAATTGAGTAACATTAACTATGCTGCCCCGTCCCCACTGCTGAGGAAGTAAATATTATTGAGTTTCCTGTTAATGTCACTTAACGACCAGCTTCAGATGTATTTTAACATTTACTATTATATTGTCAAATTGAAAATCTTAGAGCAAATCTTGAAGATCTTGTGAAATTGTTCTTGTTAATTCATAAAGATGGGCTAAATAAGTATGTCTGAAATGTGGGAGAGCAATTTGTATTCTATTCTCAGTTGGAATTCAGCCTATTATTCTTTTTTCTGTAATACTGTTCTTTGAGAATAATATGGAAACTAATTGTAACTCCAATTTTCTCTCTGGTTCTTCAGTTTTATATTCTTAGTACTTAGTACTTAAACATAACAGTATTTGTAAATTAGCTTTTTTCAAATATCTGTGTTCTCTTGACTCCCTTTCAGATGTCTATTTTATAAACACATGAGACACAAACAATAGCCCTTAAAAAAGTGACTACAAGAGTATATTGCTATTTTTTCCACTCCTATTTTTAATATTCTATATTTTGTTCTTAATAAATGTTGGCATGTGCACAGGGATAACTGACCCAAGTTAAATGTATCCTAAATTTACATTAGTAATAATTTTTATTAAACTCTGTATTAAATTTTACCTGATTACTTATTAGTCAATTAATTTATTTGATATAAATAAATGAAGATACAAGATGCAAATAATTATTGAAGCTTCATAATTTCAAAACAAAAGATTTACAATAAAGGTCAAAATGACCAATCATAAGATGAAGAGTAACCAGAAAACTTATGTGATTAAGACAAATTTGTAATTGGAATTTTATGCAATCTGAAGAACATTACTTTCCACTTAATATATATTGTGTTAATACTTTATTTGAATAGCTATTAATTGTATTAGTTTCATTTAATTTTCTGCTACTCTCTCTTATTTGCATTCAGCTCTGTCTAGTGCTACCCTGGAAGTCATCACAAATATAGTATGCTTCATCCATCTCCAGTCGTGATTCAGCTTTACTGATACCAGAAATATAAATGACTAATTCTGGTAAGCATACTCAGATGATCCATTCTTCCTTGAGTGGACAAGAATATCACTACAAACACTTGAAATTGTTGAAATCTTTCTGTGCAAACTTAGTCTTCTAGAAGAGGAAGACCCCTTCTTCCTGTGATTCCATTTATCTCCTCAGTGTGTGGGTCTATATGTAGTCTCAGGGGATGCTCAAATCTTTGACCAAGTTCCATCTCTGCCACAGGTCCTTTGGATGTTCCATGCACACTCATTCTATTTATTATGCATATTTTGGGTTTTTTTTTTTTGAGGAATATTAGCCCTGAGCTAACTGCTGCCAATCCTCCTCTTTTTGCTGAGGAAGACTGGCCCTGAGTTAACATCTGTGCCCATCTTGCTCTACTTTATATGTGGGATGACTGCCACAGCATGGCATGCCAAATGGCGCCATGTCCGCACCTGGGATCTGAACCAGCGAACCCCAAGCCACTGAAGCAGAATGTGCACACTTAACCAATGTGCCATCAGGCCAGCCTCTGCATGGTTTTTATATAACAATATAATCGTGTTCTTAGGAAATTTATATTAGTGAAAAATGGCTATCAGCAAAAAAGTGTTAGGACAGAGATGGTTTCCTATTTCATAACAACATTAACACTTCTACAAAATTCTCCTACGGTTCTGTTAACATGAATTCAGAGTAGCTAAAAGGTGAGTTAAAAGTGAGTAGCAATACAACTTAAATATATCCATCATTTAAGTTTACTTAGTTTTGCCTAAGAGAAATGGCTTTTAGTTTTCTTTCAATAGCAGCACTATTTTAAGTTCAAACCCTCTTACATATTCATATTTACCTTTATGGACTTCATCAGTGATTGTCATCCTACGAACAAGTGTAATAGTTGTAAACTTTATTTTTCCTCTATATATTTAGCATCAATTTCCATTCATGATTATATGTAATGCAGAATTGGTCCAAGAGGATTATTGAAGTTAAACTCAATTAATCTCATGAAAACTCAGCAACAAGAGAATTCCATATGCTAATTGAAAATGTGGTCTCCTAGTGACATTAATTTGACATTTGACATTACAGATGTATGGCAGACAAACCCTACAGTCACTCCCCAAATGATATCTGCCTCCTGGTGCTCATGCCTTTGTGTAATCTCCTCTTCTTGAGTGTGACTGTGTTCTATGACTTATTCCTAACCCGTAGAATACGGCAGTGGTGAGGGGATTCCTCTCCTGTGATTAAGTTACATTTTGTGGCAAAAGTGACGGGATATAACTCTTGCAATCATGTTACGCGAATTTCCATTTCACTAAAGTTGCTCTTGCTCTCTGCTGTCCTTGAAGAAGCAGGCTGCCGTGTGTGAACTGTCGGCCACCTATAGGAGCTGCAGGTCCCAGTCTCACAGCCACAAGGAAATGAGTTGTTAACCACTGGAATGAGCTTGGAAGGGGATTCTTCCCCAGTTGAGCCTCCAGATGAGACTGTAGCCTAGCCAACACAGTGATTTTGAGACCCTGAGCAGAGGACACAGCTAATCTGGGCCTGGACTCTTGACTCATGGAAACTGAGAGATACTAAATGTGTATTCGCCCTGAGACAACATCTGTGCCCATCTTCCTCTATTTTGTGTGTGGGTTGCCACCACGGCATGGCCACTGATGAGTGATGTAGACCCACACCAGGAAACTGAACCCAGGCCACGGAAGTGGAGCTCACTGAGCTTAACCACAAGGCAATGGGACCAGTCCAATAAATGCGCATTGTTTTAAGCCACTATATTTCTAATAGTTTGCTTTGCAGCTATAGAAAACTAACACACGTATTACTTTTGTTTAAATCAGTGTTGTTTAGTAGAAGTAAAATGTAAGCCACATATCCTTTCTGTGTGTGTGAGGAAGATTGGCCCTGAGCTTACATCTGTTGCCAATCTTCCTCTTTTTGCTTGAGGAAGACTGTTGCTGAGCTCACATCTGTGCCAGTCTTTTTCTATTTTATTTGGGATGCTGCCACAGCATGTCTTATTAAGTCATGCTAGATCCTCACCCAGCATCCAAAACTGCAAACCCCAGGGCACCGAAGCAGAGTGTACAAACTTAAGCACTGCCCCACCAGGCTGGCCCCATATATGCTATTTTAAAAATAGTAAAAAGAAAGAGGGAAAATTAATTTTAGCAACATATTTTATTTGTGTTATCTGTTATATGTTTATATAGTATATTGTATAGTATTTACTACTATAATTAATTATACTATAGTATAAATATATTATATTAATTATGTGTAGTATTATATGATGTATTTATTATTTACATATTATATATTTATATTTTATTTTGCCTAATCCAGTCAAAACCTTATTTCAATATGTAATCAATATAACTACTATTAGTGAGACATATACTTTTTTTCACATCAGATCTTCAAAATCCAGTGTGTACTCACACATAGCACATATCAATTCAAATGTTAGATTTTTATCAGCAAGACTTAATCTACATCTAAATCTTACAAAGTTTACAGTTGAAAAAATAGGCTCACATAACCAAATTGTTCCAAAAATATCTAAATGTTTTACAATATCTGTATCAGTTTTGACATTTAAACTTGTTAATTATAATTATATAAAATTACAAATTCTGTTCTTCACACATAAATAGTTTCAATACTCAATAGCTACATGTAAGTAGTGGCTTCCTAGGCCCATGATTATATTTCACATCTAAATCAATTGTTTTAAATTTTATGAAACATAACAATCAAAAGGTGTCACTTTTTTCAATGCAGTTTTTCCAGACACTACCCACTCACTTCATTCGGATTCAGTAGATTCTGGTAGTTGAATTAAGTCATTATGATGCAGGTGGTTCACAAACCACACTTTGAGAAAGTAATGGTGATGGAAGTTAATGGGAACTGGAGTGGGGTGAGGAAGTGGATACCAGTTTACCTTAATGCTTAGAGTTCATCTCAGTATCCCAACCCCTTCTGGCTAAAAATTGCATTTTGACCCTAAGAGACCATGCCCATATCTTGTGCAGAAAAACAACATCGCCCTTTAACTTGACCTATCCCTAAGGGAAATATATTAGTATGGAGGAACTCGGAGCTCCACCTAGCGTTTGGAGTGTGCCCACTTCTCTGTTCTCTCTTGCCTTTATCCCTATTTTCAAGTACTTTCATTTCCAGGTTACCCTTCCTCAGCTTGTTCCTGAAAACTAAATGCAGAGCAGAACGTCATCCTCAGCCTTCTGTTCTTCTCAGTTTATACTAAATCCTAGGAGATCTCATCTATATTCACAACTTCTGCTGCCACTTAGATGTTCATGATTTCTCAAACTTTATTTCTTTAGACCCATATTTCTAAATTCTACTTGCCTGTTATCAACATTTGAATGACCCACAGACACCTCAAACTCAATGTCTAAAATGGAATTCGTTTTTACTTCCAATTATTCTTAATTCTCCTTCTTCAGTTTCTTTTCTTAAATGCACTACTATCCACATCATTAAAGCCAGACATCAATGATTCATCCTTGATGATTTTCCTTTTCATCTTATCCTTTGGTTATCAAAGTCTAGTATTTCATTTGTTTAGTGTCTCTTGAACCCTTTCCTTCCTATTTCCGCTGTCATTGCCTCATCATTCATATATAACTACTTTATAAACTTCCATGGTAATTCTCTGATTGCTAATTCCACTTATTTTCTTGCTTTTAATTTTGGTCCAATATGCCTCATCCTGCACTCGTCTGAGTAATCTATGTAAAATGCCATGCTGGTCTTCATTATGCCTCTGCATAAAACAGCAGTTTTCAGGAAAATTTTAATCTCCCTAGTGTAATTCACAAAACCACTTTTGGTACAAACCTCACTTATCACCCTAGTTTGATTTTTTCTGTGCCTTGTGCCTGCTGCACATTATGTGCTCAATAAACACTGGAAGGGTACTGGTTTCTTTATCAAAAGTCAGAGAGACACATTTTCACACCTTTTTATTTCACTTTCATTGATAGTTCAAATATTCACTTAAAATTAACCGGGAAATTTACTTGAAAATGGCAAATATCTTATTCTACTCTCTAAATGGAGTAATTTACAAATCTGTAATGTAAATGAAGCAATCATTACTATTATCTTACTACAATAGCTCAATATAAAATAAGTTTTTTTAGTGAATTTTAAAAAAATTAATGCTATGTTTCTTATTACATAGGAAGTCCAGCATGACATAATTGACAGAATACTGGATTGGGAGTCAGAAAACTTAGGTTTTGGCCACAATTCTGCCAATAACTAGCTTACAACTTTTGTCAGATAAACCAACATCTCTAAGTGTCAGCTCACAGCTTTCTTATTTGTAAATAAGTTGGCTGAACTAGATAATCCACGTATCTCTTTCTACCTTATTATATCCAGGTCTGTACTGTTAAATAGAATAATGCCTGCCGCAGAAGACGTTATCAATTTCACTCTGAAATCCGACTACTAATTCTACTGGAATCTTTTATCAAGTGTTTTCCATATGTTAAACCTAAAACTGTTTTATTTCTTCATATGAGATGGAGATAAAATAAAATGCATATGTAAACAGTGGATTGACAAATTATATTTGTCTATTTTGAACAAAAGTGTGAAGATTTACAAATAACATATGAGGAATTTAGTCATCCTCAGCTTCATGCTCTTCCAGATAGCATCATTAAAAAATGTTATCCCCTACTCAGTCTTGTTATTGTTTTCCCTGATAGTAGAATTTATATATTATTTATTCTATGGTGAAATTATTGGCCAAAATAATTATCATCCAAAATCTGAATATTCTCAAAATTTCCTAGGATAAAAAATTTAAATAAAATTTTCAAGTCTTCTAAATAATAACTATAATAAAACAAAATAGAAAAAATCCACATTAAAATTTTTATTTTTTGTACATTTCCTCTAACTAATATATAAAAAGCATATTTTATTTGAAATGGTGAACTCTGAAACAAATTGTAGACCAGATTTTTCACTTTGAACATACAATGGTAGGGGGCCAGCCCCATGGCCTAGGGGTTAAGATTGGCACACTCTGCTTTGGCAGCCCAGGTTCAGTTCCTGGCCAACGACTTACACCACTCGTCAGCAGCCATGCTGTGGTGGCGACTTGCATACAAAATAGAGGAAGATCGGCACAGATGTCAGCTCAGGGTGAATCTTCCTCAAGCAAAAAGAGGAAGATTAGCAAAAAATGTTTGCTGAAGGCCAATCTTCCTCAACAACAACAAAAACAGCAACACAATGGTAGATCCCAAATTTGTCAACTTAGTAATTAAATGTCTAAAAATTTATATTGGTGTTGCATATTGTTACTTTATTGCTTTTGCTGGAAAAATCACTGGAGGGTGATAAAATAGGGAATCTATAGGAATTAGTGTCTTTCTACTGAGATAGAAAAAGAATTTGGAGTTGTTACTAGAAGCAGTACTGCCAATAAGTTTTCTATGTTAGACTCTTTCATTATAGTAATTTAATCAACTCATGAAGTATTTCTTAATTGTTAAAATTTACAATCTGAAATTTCAACAAGGAAGAAAAGTATTCAAATGAGTACACCCAATTATTCAACAAGAGAAACAAGGGAAATATCTATTACAAAAAGATAAGTAGAAAAAAAAATACTAAGAAAAAGTACATGGCATGAATATTGCAGTTAATTCACTTCCCTGGGATTTCACTCTGTTCGCTCTCAGGGTAAAATATCAGAGGGACAATTTATCAAGATAAGAAAATACACTTTACTCTCGTCACCAGTGAAAAATGCATATTACATAGGTTATAAAAAGGAGGTATAATGTGCCATTTTGTTTAATGATTATACGGTTCTGCTTTCCCAAATTTCATCTTATACAATTCCTCATTTGAGTTACTAATTTTTCCAACTTTGGATATAAAGAGCAAATTTTACAGCTGTGAAACCTGGCTAATCCTTTCCTATGTCACTATCTTATAGAGTAGTTTGGGGGAAATAATAACGCTTTGAAATCAGAAGAGCTAAACATTAAAATTGCAGCAGCTCAAAAGCTAAAGAGAGTAATTTTGAAAGAATTTTGAAACTCATAGAGTGTAAACTTCTGAAGCATTGATCAGAATACTGTAAGTTATCAACAGAGAGCTCTCTCTTGATTTATGCTGAAGTTAAAGAATCTATCTTCCTACAGGGTCAGTGGAGAAAGAGAATTTTTGCTTCTTGTAGTTCTTCTGTTCTCCTTAGTCCTTTGGATACCAGAAGAAATGAATTACATAAAATCAGAAAATAATGCTAAACTTTCTATACCAGTTGAGCACCGAAGTGGAACATAAAAACGAAAAAGGAAATTCTTGAATATTCATACATTTGTTTCTGCATTGTGATGAATAGTGGGAGATACGAGATCATGTGTACAATGTTTTATCTCCTTGATAAAATATTTCTTCCAATTTGAGCAAAGTAAATCTTTATCATGCAGTGTATGATATAGTCGTTTATATGTTTATAACCGTTTTTATTTTATGATTAAAGGCAAGTTATTAATACTTTTAAAACATTTAGCAATTAAAGTTTACTTCTCAAGTCTTTTAATATTCATTTTACACATTAGAATTTTGTAAAATTGGGACAAAATTGATTTACGTATTGTTTCAGAAATACAGAACAATAATTCAGTGAACTCTAAAATTTATTTAATAATATATCATGTCTTATGATTCTTCAGTATATATTTTAAAACACAAAATATTTAGTGGATTTAAAAAATAATTTAGGTGCCTCCAAACTGACCCTGTTTTATATATTCTTTTTTTCTATCAAAAGCCAAAAATATTCTCATAAAAATGATAAATAGATTTATATTGAGATTGATTTTTCCAAGTGAGCCATGGAACCAGGCTGGGTGTGAAGGGTTTGTGTATAGGAAATACTGAATTTATAAGCTAAATTTAGATTAGACAATAAAGAGTCAGCATAAGAGATAGCAGGGATTAGAAGGAGAAGGTTCCAATTAGGAAGTCATTATATCATTAAACCATACATAGCATACACTGTGCCAAATGTTAGGGTAATGTATGTCAGTAAAGAATAAAACAATCAGTGTCTTAAACAAAAGTAGAGTCTATTGGTAGTGAAACAGAGAATATGATATATGCTATGTTAGTAGGATGCTGCGGGATTACCTTGGAGTGACATTCCAGGCTTGAGTGGCCAAGGAAGAATTCCAGGAGGAAGAAACACTTAAAGTCAAGCCTAAAAGTCAAGTAGGATCTAGACAGGGGGAAAGAAAGAGAGGAAAGCAGATAAAGATGTTCCAGATATAATTAAGAGATGAAGCAGAGCATGACACAGGCAAGAGGCTGTACAAAATGATGGGACTCTAGAATACATTCAGGGGAGACTGTTGAAAGATGAAGAAAGGTTTCCAGGAATCTGTTGATGAAGGGCTTTCAATGCTAGCTTAAGAAGTTTGAAATTTATTCTGAGAGAAAAGTGAGCTACTGATGTTTTTAAGTAGGAAATAACTGATGATATTATGACATTGAGATAGTAAGTGATGAAGTATACTGTCAAACAGCTAAAAAAATGACTCATAACATAAACATGTATCAAACATACTTTTTAAATTTATTAACAAACAAGAGTAACGGTAAGATGCTATAATTGATTCCAGCAAACTCATTTTGGTATTCATGATCATTCAGTTGGATAGACCCCCAATCCTGCCCTTGGTCCAAGCCAGAGATCACCATTTCTCTTCTTGCATTGTGATAATGAATGCCAAAATTCATTTGCTAATAGACGAAAACTGGTAATTATCTTCTAAGGAAAAAAAGGTTATATGTGGGGCAATCTTTTCTACAGGGAGAAATCAATTGTATTAGTAATTCACATTTTTACGGTCATGAATTCTTTGCATTGCTATTAATTTCAACAAGTAAACTTTACCTTTATAGAATTGTACAATAGCCTAGTCAAAAGGTCAGTTAAAGACCAAAGACTCATAGTCTATGGTTTCAGTTAAGCCCCAGAGGGTCTACAAAGACAACACTCAACCCTCTACTGAAAGGAGTCAATTTCTAAGTCCTTGATAATTTTTCTGAACATAATCCAAGTAAGAAATGATGGTGGCCTGAATTAAGGGGTATGGAAATGAAGAAAAGGGGTTGATGTGAAAAATATTTGAAGGGAGATACAGCAAAATTAACTAGATGGGGGAATAAGTGTGTTAGTTTCCTGTCAAAAGGATACCACAAACTTGGTAGCTTAAAACAGAACAAATTAATTATCTTACAGTTCTGTAAATAAGAAGTTCAATATAGGTCTCATTGGTCTAAAATCAATGTGTCAATAGGCTGCATTCCTTTCTGAAGGCTCTAAAGGAAAATGTGTTTCCTGCTCATTCAAATTTTGCAGAATTCAGTTCCATGGGATTGTAGGACTGAGGTCTCCTTGTTTCAGTTGGGAGCCACCCTTAGAGCCTAGAAGCCTCTCTTCAGTCCTTGCACATAGCCCCTACATCTCAGAACCAGCAACAGGGTGTCATCAAATCCTTCTCACATTCCATCTCTCTCTAACCATGGTCTGGAAAGATCCTCCACTTTTGAGGACTCATGTGATTAGACTAGATCCACCCAGATAATTCAAGATGATCTCCTCATCTTGTGAATCTTAAGCTTAATTAGATTTGTAAAGTTCTTTTAGTCATGTAAGCTAATATATTCAAAGGTTATGAAGATAGAGTATGGCTATCTTTGGGGTGTATTATTCCACCTAACACAGTAAGAATGAAGAAGAAATTAAGAATGGTTATCAGTTTGAGTTAAATGAGTAAAAGGTGATTCTATCCATTAAGCTGCAGAACACAAGAGAAAAAGCTAATTGGCTCAGAATAAAATGAGTTTGATTTTCAGGTATTTGAGAAGTCTGAGGAAAACTAAAATAGAAATATGCAAGCAATATATGGGTCACTTGGAACTCAGGAGAGCTATCTAGATATGTTTGAGATGTAAATATGTGTGTGAATTAAAAGCATGTAAACAATAAATTAAGTAATAGACATTAATGAGATCATCCATCTATCATTTGTTGATGCAAGAGTGGACACAGGAAAGTAAAATGAGAAAGTGAAAGAATAATTGGAAAAAACTCTTTCAAGTGTTTTTGCAATAAAGGGGAGACACATAGGATGACCATCAGAGGAGATGTTGTTGTTTTTTGATAATGGTGGTTTTGTTTAAATATTACAGTGGTTCTAGACTGGTAAAATATTGATGAAAGTAGCCAGGGATAACAGAAGAGAAGTAAACTTGGGAAGGAGAATGTTTCATTATCATAGTGAGATCTTTGAGGAGTTGAGAGGGAAGCAATCCAGAGAGCAATGTTGGAGACTTCGGCCTGATCGATTTACTTGCTATACTGTAAAGAAAAGGAAAGAGAAATACATGGATGACAATGTATTTTGTGATTGGTGAAGCAGTAGAAATCTGAGTATATTATTTTGAAAATTTCATATTATTTTGTTAAAGAGGAAGAAAGGTCATCATCTTGTGAAGTAGAGAGATAGTTTGTGAAGATAAAATATTTTAGGAGAATGGAGAAAATAAGAATTTAGGTGATCAGACAAACATATGGCTAGCACCTACAAAGAACAAAGATAAACTATGTAAGAATGTTCTCATATCATACAAGTAACCTAAATTCTGCCATGGGAGAATAACTGAGCTGATTAATCTTTAGGGAGAGATCAAAATCTGGATAAGTCTTCCTAATCAGTTAATAAATCACACTCTGTTGACAATATGCTATAGTAGAATTCTAAATTGTTATATTAATGCCTCATATCGAGACTAAGCCTAGTTTCCTGGTGCCAGAATTCATTCTTACTCTTTTCTACAGTCTATAGTGAAGTACACGTTTATCCTAACTGGATGTTCCATGGATATGCCCGTACAATTAAGGACTATAGCACTGGGAACTTAATCCGCCTTTTCTTCAAGAGTTGCTGTGTATCACTGGTAGCCTAGCTTTCCCTGACAGGGGAGGTAATTTGGCCAGAGCTTGAGATGCTGCTCATGAGTTAATGTTCCATATAATAATGACATTCTTTATGTTTCCAGACAAGAAGGCTAAAAATAGGAAGTAAATAAATAAACAAATAGTAAGATCTTACGCATCATAGGGAAGAAAGGATTATCTGAATAAGGTGGATCAGCAGGAAAAAACCATAAGTGAGTGTGTCATTATGTTAATTCCTTCCTTTTGTCATTGCTTGCTATAGAGATGGTCTATGAAGTTATTTCGCATTACTGAGAAAATATTGGAAATTGGTGGATGTGAACGAAACTGGAAGTCCTCTCTTTGGTCTAACAGGCAAATCTAACAAGCAAGCTGCACAGGTTTAAAAGCCAGTACAATAGAAAGCCAGGCTGTACGGTGAAGCAGCCATGCAGACCTCATAACCCAGCGTCTAAAAGGCCTTGCCATCCCTCGTCTCAAGACAGAGATGCCAGCAGAATGAACCAGCGACAGGGAGAGATAATGGATACCTTGCTCTCACCTTTCCCTACTACATTTTTAAAAAATTGGCAGAAAAAGTGACAACCCTGGTCCTTGCCTCCCTCCACACATAGATAAAGCCAAAATTACAAGCCTTGTTTTGACGTATACCCCAAAAGTCCTTGTTATCCTTGATGTAGGTGACCATTAGATGTGTAAGCCTTTTCCCGCTCAGACACTGCTTTGTTAAAAAGTATATAAACTGCTTCAGAGCTGTAGAGCTTGGAGAAGTTCCTCAGAATACTCTGTTGAACTGTTTCTTGGGATTCAAATTCCTCGCTGTGATGATCAAATAAACTTCTTTAATTAGCATTTGCCCAGACTCTTTATTTCAGGCAACCTGGAATTTTTGGAAATTAATTTATTTTCCACCTCAATAAATTAGGAGAAGTGAGAGAAACCTGAGGGATCTGGGCAAACAGACTTTTTGTGATTGGTGTGTTCAGGAACTTTCAAAAGATAAATATGTTGCAATTTAAATGGTCACTTGAAGTGGTACTAAAATCAAAAGATGTTATGCCAGTGGCAATTTGCCAAAACTCTCAATATGCAATTATTGGTATCTATGATTGTAGGTGGTGGGGAATAAGTAAGACGAAAATACATATGTGGTTTAAAGGAAATGTCTGAGACCTGAAGACTTTCAAAAAGGACACCAAATGACCCCAATGCTGAAATATCACTTGAATTAATTCTTTCATTTTATATTTCTAGAAATGTTGATAACTTCCTAATTCATCCTCGTATCTTCATTCTATCCTATTCTAAATTATTGTCAGTAAAGCCAAAAATTGAATTTTAAATTTGTTTTCAAATATAACAAATTTGTTAAAGATGTTATTCAATTGATAGATTTCCACATCAACTTTCATGAAGTTTCATATTTCGGCTCACTAATGGAGTTGCTAGTGGGTAACTCCATGTTTATACATTACAATGTTGTGAACAAGAACTGACAACACTTGCCTTGACTCCTCATTAACTATTTTTAGGATGCTAAACTTACATATTTTTTTTTAAGGATTGGCACCTGGGCTAACAACTGTTGCCAATCTTTTTTTTTTTTTTTTCTGCTTTATTTCCCAACCACCCCCCCCCCCCCCCCCGCCTCCCGTACGTAGTTGTGTATCTTAGTTGCAGGTCCTTCTAGTTGTGGGATGTGAGACGCCACCTCAACGTGGCCTGACGAGCGGTACCATGTCCGCGCTCAGGATCCGAACCCTGGGCCGCCGCAGCGGAGCGAGCGAACTTAACCACTCAGCCACGGAGCCGGCCCCTAAACTTACATTTTAAAAAGATGAAAATGTTTCTTGGAGTGGGCAGAACATGGAGAGTCCTCTTTGCAAGTCAGCAATGTAAACACCTTGCAAATTCCTGAGTTACATAAGCACAAGAATTAGAAATAAATCAGGAGAGATAGTATTTCCATTACTCAAAGCCCTCATAACATCAGGTTTGAAATATTATGTCCAGTTTTAGACTCTAACTGTAATGGAAAACAGTGATTCAAATTCTTAAGAGAGTATAGAGGAGAGTTATGAGATTTATCTGGGGATTAGGACGTCTGCTTTTTGAGGAAAGGTTTCAAGAAATGAACTTGTTCCAAGAAAAATGTGATAAACATATTTCATCATGAACACAGAGTGAAAGAGAATTTAGGTAAAATGCTGAGAAATATCTAACTGAGAAAGAGATGTTCTGATTAAAGTTCAGTACAAATGTATCTGAGAAAAATGAAAAAAACTCTCAAGTTTCTGTTCTATAAATTTCCCAGAATTTCATTTTTTAAAAGATTTTTTACTTATGAGAATTACATAAACTAAAACACTTACTTTTTTAATGATACAAAATGTTAAAATTATATAAAATGATATTTATACCATAAATATATATAAATATACATGTGTTCAATTATTGAAATGTAAAGAGTTTTTATAAAATGCAACATTGTGATGAACCAATAAGTAACATTCACATGTGGGTAAAGGAAAGAAAGCACCAAAATGTACTAAGACTAAATGCTTAAAAAGTTAAATGCTATTAGTTTTCTGGAATCAAGCCTAAGACCAAACAAACCCTGTACAGCAAAACGCTGTAGGGGAGGAAAAGCAATTTTCCCTCCACTTTCTAGGTTCTTGACTGAGACCCCCTTGTACTAAAGACATATTAACAGAATAAAAACAAACAGAAGTTTAATAACATTTATACATGGGAGATACCCAGGAAAACTGAATGATTCCCCAAAATGATCCAATCCACCACCTTAAATAACATCTCCAGCTAAAGATAAAAGAAGATGGTAGGGGTGGGGAGCCAGCTATGGGAGGTCTTCAGGCAATGCACAGTAAAGGAAGATAAGGTCGTTATGCAAATTTGTCTCTGCTTTCTCCATCAATAAGAGTTTCTATAGATTTGATCATAACCCTTTCTTGGTACAAAGAGAGAGATGTCTGTACAAATGGAAATTTCCCTTATAAATGTAAATGTCTCTTACAAAAAGTTAACTTCTACTTGGTTTTCCCAGCTTCCTCTGTGTCTGGTGTTTCCTAAAAATAATCAGATTAAAATAATCCTTATGCCAAAGAGACATAGCATGGGATGGCAAATTCTGTACCACATCAATACATACTTCATGTTTGACCTGAATAATGCAACTGAACTTCTTGATATGAAAAATCACTAAGAAAAACTCTATCTGTGCAGAAATAAATACAGAAGTATATAAATAATAGAAATTAAAGCAAATGTGGAAAATGAGATAGAAAAACAAGCTATTTTCTATGGAATGAGATGACTTTATGTACATTAAACAAATTTCTTATAAAAGTAGGAACATGTTAATATTTTTAAAAAGTACATAGGATTGCCAAAAATTCAGTTTCAAAAATAATACGTTGTATGTTTGACAAATAAATTAATATCAGAGTCATCAGAATTATAGTAGTTAAATTATACATAGCTGACATGAGTGTAATCACAGACTTTCAAAAGATAAAAGGGTACAGTGTGGTCGCATACAGGTCTTCAGGATCTTCCCATTAAAGAAGATAATAAGCTCTAATTAGTGTGTTTAAAGGAACATTCCTTGGCTGGATTTTCTTCAGGTGACACTGCTTTGTGCTCATTGTATGTGTTTTTACTTCCAACACTTATCACTAATCATGATCTTTGCACAGAACTGCTTAAGACTTGTCTTTAAGTTTCAGAAGCCTATCTGTTTATTTCTATGAATGATTTTGTTTCCTGTGATTATGTTCTTCAAATTGCCACCTGTTCATTGGATAATGAAAATGGCCAGTTGATCCTGTAATTCTTTATTTTCTATATCCCGAGTGTTCAGTGTTTTTGTTCTTTCTGGTGGCTGCACTCTGTCTGTGAGAGGAGCATTTTCTGCTATTGTTTACAATAAGAAAAGACACTGTTTTCTGGATGAGAAGACACTCTCTACTTAGAGAATAAACTGAGATATGCACCATGATATTATCAGTGGAACCCATATTCCTTTACATGAACAGAATTTGCCTCTCCAAAATGTGTCACTTCAGCATAGAAAACTATTTTGAGCTGAAGGAAATCAAGACCCAGCAGAGTCAAGAAAAACTTTTACCTCTCCCTTAACTATTTAAAGAATTTAGATAGGGAACTTGGCCACGAAAGGGATCTCTTACCAAAAAATAACTTTTATCTGAATAACCTACCTGTGTGGGAGGACAAACTTCTAATTACCAAACATCAGTTGTTCTTGTCATCCTGTGAATTACCCTCTTCCTCTTTGAAGCCCTAGGCCTCTGTCCCATTCCTTAGCTCAGAATAGTACATAAACCTCAACTGCCCTACTTGTCTTTGGGTCTTATTGTCTTTGTGGGACACCCCATATGTATGAAATTAAACTGGTTTTTCTCCTCTTAATCTGTTACACTTCAGTTTAATTATTAGACCAGCCAGAAGAAACTAAAAGGATAGAGGAAAAATTTTTTCCTTCCAATACCATAAATAATGGATATTACATTTACTCTTCACATGTAGGTAAAATGAACATAGCAAGTTCTTGATAAATGCTTTTATCATTATTATTATTATTTTGCAGTAGCATTGTGCTAGGAAAGTATTGGATAATGTATCCTATTTAGGAAATAAATAAGCCTTCTACAGCAGATTTTGCACAATTCTGTTTTCAAAAAAATGATGTAGCTAGTTCAGGCACCACATTCCTCTAACTCACTTGTCATCATGGTACATGTAAACTCCTTCTCTAGTTCACTTCTCCACTTCTGCCACCATGCCTCTGAAGGGGAGCGAAATATACCACCCCCAAATATGCCTTTTTGTAACACTGATTATTTTACACTGCCTATTTTTAAGAAACAGCAGACACTGGTGCAGCTCTGAAAACTTGAGAAGTTACCCTTTTATAAGAAATACATTCATTTGTAAGGGAAATCTCCATTCATAACAGTGTTTCCCTCTCTGCACCAGAAAGAGAAGGATGACTATAAATCTCTGGAAGCTCTTTTCAATGCAAAAGGCAAGGACTTAAATGTGCATAACAATCTTAATCTTATTTACTGTGCCTTTTCTGGTAACCTCCCATAACTGGCTCCCCCACAACATTGTTTGTCTTTAGCTGGAGATGATAGCTTGGGCCATTTTGGGGAGTTAACTCAGTTTTCCTGGGTATCTCTTATGTATACAGCAGGTATACATGTAATAAACTTTTATTTTTCTCCTTTTAATCATTTTATTACAGAAGAGTCTCAGGCAAGAATTTAGAAGGGTAGGGTATTTTTTCCCACCCACACCCCAAAAGCATGTAATCTAAACTATTTAATATGTGTTTTTAACTTATGCACATCTTTGTAAAATAAGCAGTGCCATTTTACATGTTTGTATGTATACAAATAATACTAAGGCTTAGCATTATTTTTTTATATTTTTCTCATTCAACAATGGGAGCTCTCTGTTCTTGTACATCTATTGCAGAGTATTCTTACATTGCCTCCATAACATGAGTTCAGCACATTTTACTTAACCATTCTCCTGCTAATGAATAGCTAGTGGTTCCAGAAACATTGAAAATATCTTGATCAGTGGTGTCCTTCTTTTATCAGAAATATTTGGATGAAATTCAGTTCTTCAATTTTCGTCTTATATGGTCTATGCTTTTGGTAATAAGTTTTTCATTCCTCTAGGATACAAATATTTTTCTCCTGTATAATTTTTATTCATGTTTTTTGTTTTTTTGCTGAGGAAGATTCACCCTGAGATAACATCTGTGCCAATCTTCCTCTATTTTTAGTATGTGGGCAGCCAGCACAGCATGGCTGCTAACAGAGCCACGTAGGTCCATGGCCTGGAACCAGACCCGGGGCATTGAAGCGGAGCATGCTGAACTTAACCATTAGGCCACTGGGGCTTGCTCCTTTTATTCATTTTCTTTCATCCTTCTTTATACATGGTACAAAATCAAGACCCAGGTTTATTGTTTTTCTGTATAGAAATTCAGTTTTCCCAGCTCCATCTGCTAAACAATCTGGCATTTCCCCCTGTGTAGCACCATCATCATATATCAAGTACTCATATATACATGGAATGGCTTCTCAACATTTTATGTTTTTGCATTGATCTGAAGCCTGTCCTTTAAAGAAATAGACTGGGTTTATTTCTATAGCTTTTTAACTTGACATTCTATGTTAAGGCAATCTTCTTTCTGTCATGATATTTTTCAAAGTTGAATAGCTACTTCTTAACTTTTATTATCCTATATAAATACTGGAATGAGTACAGAATCCCTAAAAATTAAGCTGATATTTTTCACTGGGAGTTTTTAATTGTGGGGATATATTTGGGAAAAGAATTACCATTACAAAGGTACGTCCTAGGTAGAAACACAGAGTAATGATCAAGTCTATTTCAAGTATTTGTTATACTTTAATATGATTTAAAAAATTTTTATCCATAGAGATAATTTTCACAGCTTTTAGAGTGATCATTATATACTTGTAGTTTGCCTTAATAGTGAGAAAGAATTTATTCTTGATTTCAGAACTGCTGACATAGGGAAACATAGTTAATTTCTGTAAGTTTAATTTTAAACAGTGCAAATATAAGAATTTAGTCAGATTTGCTGATTTTGATCACAAGATATTTGGTTCCTCTTTCTATTGTTTTTTATTAAAGCAATGATTATATAATCCACATACAATGACATTTTCCCCTTCCTTTCTTATGCTCACATATCTGGTGCTTTCTTTCTTTTCATATAGCATCAGTCACAACCTCCAGTACTGAACTAAAATGCAGATCAAATAGTAAGCCTCATTATGGTGTACTTGTTCCTACAGATAATATATCTAAAAGACTCTGCATCAGGTATCAAAGCATTTCTATTCTATTTCTTTTTGTCTGAGAGGTTTGTTTTGTTGTGTTTTTAGTCAAACAGGGTTGAATTATATTTCTTTAAATGTCTTGAACTAATTGTAAGACGTTTTTCTTGTTTTGTCAATATGATGAATTGCATTGCTAGATATTCTAATTTGTGACTCTTCTTACCTTTAGGGAATAGGCAACACTTGGTTAGAATTCTTTTTTTTAAATTATCTCTCTTTTATTTATTTATTTTCCTGGGAAAGATTCTCCTTGAGCTGACATCCCTGTCGCCAATCTTCCTCTTTTTTTTCTTTTTTTTTTCTTTTTTTCCTCCCCAAAGACGCAGTACATAATTATATATTCTAGCTGTAAGTCCTTCTAGCTTTTCTATGTGAGCTGCTGCCACAGCACAGCTACTGATAGAACAAGTGTTGTGGTTCCATGCCCAGGAACCAAACCTGGGCTGCTGAAGTGGAGCACATTGAACTTAACCAGTAGGCCATCAGGGCTGGCTCTGGATTCATTTTCAATAAGCCGTTAGACTTAAATGATATTTTCTTCAGACATTTTTAATTCATGTTCATATATAAATTGGATCCATAATATTTTTCTATGACGGCATGATTTACATCAAGAATCTATTAGCCTCATAAGAATGCTAAGCGTTTTTCTCTTTTTATCTAATTGCTGGTACAACTTATATAAAATAGGTATTGCCATTTCTTTTAAACAGTTGGTAAGAATAATCTGTGAACTATATGAGACATGGGGATTTTAGGATAGGAGATAGTAAATCCCTACTTACTGTGAACACAAGTAGCCATATTTGAAATATGGTTGTCCATTCAGTCTGTATTCATTTTCGTTTTTATACTCAGTCTTGTGTTATATTTCAGAAGAGCTTATTATTATTTTACTAGTGCCAGGAAATGCTCTAATCACATTACAAACATTAAGTTAATTAATCCTGACAATAGTGTGTACTATTATTGTCAGAAAGGTTAATCAACCTGCCTAAGGCCGTATAGCTAGTAAGGGGACCACATAGCCAGCCAGCATTTGAATTCAGAGAGTCCATGGTCTTTGACTGTAGCCATTGCCCTAAAAGCTGCCTCCTTAAAAAGAAGATTTTAAAAGCTCATGAAATGTTTATTCCTTAAAAATCTTGGTCTTAATATCTAATTTTATTTTTATTTATAAATTGCCTCTAAATCATCTTCTAGAACCACTCGTTTCCTCCACATCCACCACATCTACTCTTTTCTTTGTCTTCTGCATCTGGGTAAAGAAGAACTATCTCTGATGAGAGACTAGCTCTACACAAACACTGTCCTGAATCTCACATGGTTGTGATGCTGTGTAGGACATAGATACAACGAGTAAAATGCTCACAATTCCCCATCAGCATGCTAAAAGCAATCTAAATGTGGCTAAATGCACAGACTCCATCTGTCTGACCCAATCCTGACTCCCTACTTGGTTGTGTGGCCTTGAACAATATGTTTGCATTCCCTGCACTTCAGTTTTCTCATCTGTAAAGTGGGGGTAATAATATCACCTATCACACAGAGCTTATGTTAGAGTTACCAAACCAGTACACACAAAGAGCTTAGAAAAGTATCTAAGGGTTAGCATGTAGTACTTAAGTATTTGTTATTCCTCTTAAGACATACATCATTTGGGCACTGCTGTAATAGATGTTTAAGTAAATAGCTTTTTCACCTAACTGAGAGTCAGTTTTTGGTAACAGTGTGATGTGTTTTTCATGTGTAACCCCATATCCACACCACCACCTGCCCCAGCACCCAAAAACCCAACAAATGATTGTGCATGTGTGAGTGAATGAAGGCAACATGTTTACCATTATGCTTGTCCACTTATTACTTATTTTGTTCTCAAAAATGTATGGTTTTGTTTTTGCCTCCCTGAAAATTTAACAGAAAAGAAGGGAGATGTTCATTGAATTTATTTTATTCTTTGAGTAAAAGAATATAATTTTATGAATTGGAGAATCCAACTGACTTAATTTCATATTTTAGGACAGAAAAGTACTGGAACAGTAGTATGATAGACAGTAGAAATAAAACACAACTTTCATTTACTACTTAACTTCCTTCAAGTGTAAAATAGGTACAGGTTTCTTATTATTTGGAGATAAACCTCTGGAGGTCAGCTGAACTTAAAAGAAGCGCTGGTTTGATTTGTTACAAAAGTGAGTGTTCCTAATACAATATTAAAAATTGGCACACCAGGACCTTGGATGGTTGTTTGCAAGTGTGTAGGGGGAGATCTATTTTTCCCTGGTTGATCTCAGTTTCTCCATTTCTTATAGGGTTATAAAGCGCATGTCTCTGTCAGGAAGTACTAGCTTGAAGCAAGAGCCTAAGGGCAATCAGATGGTAATTTAAGCCTTTGATTCTACCCTTTAAGTAATTCTCTTCCACGAAAAAACTTTTCTTCACATTGATACTCAGTGCAATAAAAATGTGTATGTTATAGATTAGGTTGTAGGGAGAGTGACTTACAACAAAGGAACCATTGGACAGGAGATTACAATTTATAGTAGATTTACTGTAAATTTTGTTTTGGTGAGGAAGATTGACCCTGAGCTAACATCTGTGCCAATCTTCCTTAATTTTGTATGTGGGATGCTGCCACAGCATAGCTTGATGAGCGGTGTATAGGTCTGCTCCTGGGATCCGAACCTGTGGACCCCAGGCCACTGAAGGAGAGCACACGAACTTAACCACTATGCCATTGGACCAACCCCTGTAAATTTTAAACTACACACATTTTTAAAAATTAAAAATTTTTATTGACAAAAGTATCTTTCAGAAAAAATATTTCATTTCAGAATTGTCAGTGATATTCTTGGTTAAATTAAAAGCAATGTCAGTGGTTATTTGTGACATTCCTTCAGTTTTGTCTCCAAATCATTTTCTATAAAATATCCGTTATATGTGCCTGTGCCTTTCTTCTGAATCAATCAAAGTAAGCTTGAGTGCTGATAATGCAATGCTTTTGCCCAAAATTCATCAATAAAAAATTTCACTCGTTCAATCAATTATTGAGCAGCTACTATGTGCCAGACAGGTACTGACTGCTGGGATTCAATGTGAATCAGAAACAGACATGTTTTCTGCCCTATTAACACTAGGGGGAGAGGAAGATATCAGTCAAATATTTATACAAGAGGAATAAATTTGTGACTGAGGAAATTATGAGAAAGAAAAGAAACATGGGACTCTGAGAACGTAAAATAGGTATTTCTCCCAATCCATGAAGACAAGCAAAACTTCTCCAAGGGAGTAGAAGAATTCCTGAATTAAAAAGAAAAATGTCGTCATATTCATTAATCATCTTAATCTAATATTGCTTAAGAATGTTCTGTGATAAATCTATGGAAAATTATAGCTATATTTCTACAAGCAGTTACCATTATCGATTATTTATTAACAGTTTACCTTTATTCATCTAAATATATATCCTATATATACACATTGGTGTGTAAAACTAATGCTATAACACTAATAAGAATCTTACTATTAGTATGACTGCGTTTAACCATCTGCATAAATTAAAAGAGCAAGGTTAGAAACTTAAGTATGTTAAAATACTAAAGGTCATTCAAGTTTCATAAATAACTTTAGTGAATTAAAAGACTTCATAGAAATTTACAAGATTTCTTTTCTAATCAATATCAACAGAAAGTGCAAAATCAATTCTGACTGCTCCCATTGTGGCAACACAGAAACAAGCCACCATATCTATTGGTTCTGGAGAGATGATTGTATATTACAAATCATAAATGAATAAATAAATAAGAAAACTAACATTTTCAAAATAATCCAAGATATTTAACTTGGTTTTTAAAGTACATATAATTTTATGAGTTACATATATTTTTCATAAAGTGAATATACCATGTTTAAAAGAAATATTTAGGATTGGTTTTCATAATTCAAAAAAAAGTGGGAGACTTCACAAATGCTATGACTTTTGCAAACTAAAATCCTAGAAACATACATTATTTTGATGATAGGAATATTTATTTTGGGTGACTGTGTAGTTTTTTAGAAACGCCTCTCAGAAATTTGTCGAAAGATGAGACCATAAAGCATTATTGTTATTCAAATGATAGATTACTAAATCCAAAAACAATTTTACCAATAAATATGTGCTTTCTTAATGTTGTTTAGATCACACCCATTGTAGCATGCTCCAAATTTGCCAGTAATTCATTTTAGGCATATTTTAGTAACGTTAAAATCAGTTCTCTCTTTGAACTTTCTAAAGAGAAATGACCTGTATCTCTAGAAATATAAACATACTGGCTCTGTGTATCTTCCACATTCCACAAAATAATAATACTACTAACATTTATGTGAAATCATTAAGTATGCACTTATTTAAATTCTTTATGTGTAGTAACTCTTTAAATTCCAAAATAATTATGAGGTAGATATTATAGTAAATGTGCATTGGTTAAGCCACTACATTTGTGGTAATTTGTTATATAGAAGTAGAAAACTAATACACTATCCTTATCAGTTTTTTTTGCCACTTAATTGTCCAATTACCTATCTTTGACAGTAGGCTGCGAGCTACCTATAGGTTTGTTTATTATTCCCCTTTTTATTTAGAAGATGAGTACAAAATGTTTGGCACATTTGTTTTGAATTAGCCTTATCACATATACACATATGAGTTAACTATTTCTGGTAATAAAATAGTATTCTATATATGTTAATTGCATGAATGAATAAATATAAAAGTGAATGAGTTATTTATCACATCCATTTTAATGATTAGGAAATTGAAGCCTGAGAATGTTATATGGCTTGTAAATGGCAAAGCCAGGATATGAATTAGAGCATCTGGCTATAAATCCTATATTTCTTCTGCTACACAATAGAATGTATAACCTTATGTATTTTCACTAGAGGATTATTGTGTTGTAGATTTAGTGAAATAAAAGAGATAATGTGCTCAAAGGAGTGTGTAATGTGTAGTAGGATTTTTAATAAGTCCCCAATAACTCTCAATATGTTTGAGCTCCCAGAAAGATGAAAACTCAAATTTGTGCTATTATAATAATCATATCATCCTGTATCCAGAGTAATTTTATTTTTCCTCTTTTTAAATTGTGTTTGTGTCACTTTCAGATATATATTTCAATAATTCTGTTTTTATATGATTTTTAATATCACAAATGTCAAAATTGTTGGGGAGAATAGGCAGGGTTCAAAACATATATAAATAAATACAGAACTTTACTCCATAGTGAACACTTTGCATGATATTTTATGTACCAGACATTTAGAAACTCAAAATCCTTCTAACTGATGTAAGTCCGGCTAACAGTTCATTAAATTCTAACGTCTACATAACAAACAAAGAGACCACTGGTTTCTTGCTTTCTCAAATGTTTCCATTCAGCAGAAATTGCATCTATTTTCTCTTGCCAGACTTTTCATTTCAAAATTCCTAACACTTCTGACAGGCTTGACCCATTCGGAGTAGCATGTCTATAAAGGTAGGACACAAATGAAAGGCTGAGAATGCGCTTTTTTTTTAGTTGTTAAAACAACAGAGGATCTAGGGTTTAATCATTTTTATATAATGTGAGAGAAATCTTACTGAACTGTTTGAGTCATACAGTGAAATTTTGAAATTCACATACAATCCTTATATCTTTGCATTAGTACGAAAATTTTCCTTGACATTAGTTTCTATGTAATATTTCCAGATGGAATAATGACCGGACTCCATTGCCTACTCCAACTCTTCGCTTCTGAGAAAGACTAAAATACCAAACAATTATTCTTATTTCTGCGTTATGTTAGAAATTATAGGAATCAGAAAATACTTCATAGTGTATATGTCAAACTTTATGTGTGTGCTCTTCACAAAGAAAGAAAGAATTCCTCTGCTATCTTGGCTTCCACCAATAACCACTGACATCCTTTTATTTCCCTGAGGTGAAATATCTGAGTACATGTTGCTTTGTTTCAAGCAACGTGGTTCACCATGGTTCTGCATAACAAGCCACCTCAAAATTTAAAGCAAAAATCATTTATTGTTGTCACATGTCAGTTGGGCACATCTGATGACAGGGTTCAGGCTTGGCTGTTTTTGCCTGGGCTTACTCTTGCATCTGCTATCAGCTAGAGGTTTGAGTGGAGGCTGGCTAGTCTCGGACAGTCACATTCGAGTGGTTATTGGTTATTTGGCTGTCAGATGGGGCAGGCCAGCCCGGGCTTATTCATGTAGCAATGGTGGGATCCAAGAGAACAAATGGGAGAAGAAAAGCTCTCTGAGGCCAAATCTTGGAACTGGCACACAGTTGATTTTTCTATATTTCATAGAACAAAGTAATTTTTAAGGCCAGCCCATATTGAAGAGCTGAGTAAACAGATTATAATTTTTGATGGAAGTACCTGAAGTATAGCATCGCAAAGGATGTAGATATAACAGTGGGTGAAGATGTATGGTCATTTTTGCAAACAGTATACCACAACGGCTTTCCAAGAATTTCACGGAATGTGCTAGCTTTAGTTTTTAAAAATTGTTAGACTAACTCAATCCTGTGCCAAAACATCTTGCCCCCATACACAGACTGAATCTCGGAGGAGAACAGAAAAAACTACTATGCAATCAATTCCACATGACCGCTATTCCTCTCCTGCTGCCAGCCCCATTGCTCAAGTGTTCATATTTGATCTGCTCCATTTCCCGCTTCCCTGAGAATCCAGAGGCCACACAGTCACTGTTGACTATGCAGGCTGTAAGAGCATGAACTTTGTATTTAGAGAGACCTGAATGTGAAACCCAGCGACTGTCCAACTGAGTGACCCTAGACAGATAATTTATCCTCTCAGTGTCTGTTTCTTTATCCTGAAAAATGAGTTTAATGGCCCATATCTCATGGGTCTGTTGTAAGGATCTAGTGATTGTAAATAGCTCTAGAGAGTGCTATTATACAGTAGGTGCTTAATACTTACTAATTCCCTCTACTCCCACAACTTTCTTGGAATACATATTTTTTTTCATTATGTGATGTCTTAGCTCATAAGCAAAACAATGCCCAGATTTGTTCACAAAGAAATAAGCTTACAATTTTTAAGTGTAGAAATATTTACGCTGAAGAGTAAAATAAAAAGAATAAATTTGTCAATATATTGTCCTAAGGTTTATGATTTTCTTGAGGATATTTTCATGGCTTTTTTCCAAACATATACACATACACCAAAAGTGTACATTGCAAAGATGAATAACGAACACAAGGAAGAAAGTGCTGTCTTAGGTAATATGCATTCTTTGAGGATATAAAGAATATTAATAACTCAATCATAAGCAATATACACTGGAATGGCATTACTAATCTTTGATATATTTGGGGGTCACCTTTAATAAGGGCATATTGAAGTTAATACAAATGAAAATAAAAGACATAAAAAAGTGACATTGATTCATAAGACACCAGAATATATTACTTGGTGCAACATAATTATTTAAATGGTCTCCACTTAAACTGATGAGGTTAGAACCTCCTCATTTCCACAGATATATCTCCTTAGCCAGGCTTTCCGACATCCAGTAGGGGAGTGGAGAATTTATATTCCCTTTAACACAAATAATCCAGATAAAGCATTCAATCTCAGTAATGAGATTTAAAGTCTAATTTCATTCCATGAAGGGTGAGAAGCAGCAGATTGTTTTAAAGTCACAGGGAAATGCTCATTAAGATCTTTCTTATTTATCTATCTTCTCTCATTTAAATAAACAGCCCCACATCCTGACTCCTCTAAAGAGATCCCAAAGGGAATATGACTGGTAAACATCAGCTTCAGACAAGTTATATAGTCGGCTATACATTACAGCCACAACTGAACCCCCTGTAGCATTATGAAATGGTCCATAAATCCATGCTTGCTCACCTCCTATCAGAAGCTACTCTTTACAACACATCCCCCAATCCAATGAGGTTGCTATATTCCTACTGTAGTAAGTCATTGACTCCTACGTTCAGACCCCATTTAGGCCTTTTCCTAAGACTGGCTTTTGTTCACGTAGGAAGTCTTTGCTGATTTTTCTTCTGAGGTAAACATCACTGCTCTATCAGCTTCTCACTGTCATCGTTGACTCCTCTGCCTTCCTAACTTACCTGGATCTCTAGTATCACATATGGCTTGGTTCCACAAATTCTTGTAGATCTTGTTCCCCATGGCCTTGTCATTTGTTTTGTCACTTATATGAACACTACATCTTGACTTCTCATCCAAGCTGGCGTCGACCACTGGCTTCTGGGAAATGCCTGAGATCAAGGTTGCCCTGATCTTTCATTGCCTGCTTGACCTGGACTCTTCCTATCTGTCCAGCTGCTCTCTCCCTGTGAACAACACTCTCTCCTATGCCTGTCTTGACAAATTACATTCAATCTCTTGTAGATCAGAAGAGAGTCATTGATTTAATCACATAATGCACATGTATTGTTTTGAGGGTTCTCAAATGTGGTAGTCTTGTTTGTATGTGCAAGGTAGAGTAATTATTATTTTATCAAAATAAACAGATCATTTTAATTTCAGCACTCCATTTATATAATGAGGTCCAATATTGTGTTGTAAATGGGGGAGTAAGTCCCCCATATGGGGTTTTTAAGGATCACTCCAACAAGGCCATGGAAAGTACACTATAATAGGCATATGAAATTACAGGATTTATTATACTCACAAGTCCTAGAGGGGGAGGCACAGCATGCCCAGAGGGCCATACAAATTTACCCAAAGACCAAAATTTGGTCAGAGCAAGGACCTGAAGGCAAATGCCTTTAGTGAGGGTCTTAAGTGGGGTAGCTGTGGCATGCAAGAAGCATTCTCATTGGGTAATTTGAGTGTAATTGGGTCAACATGGAAAACAGAGAAAGAGAAAATGGGGAAATTGTCATGAGGCTTATTGTTTGAACACATATTTTGGAGACCAATACCCAGAGATAGGCAATCACTAGATTAAAGTTCAAAAGAAGCAGAGCAGTACCAGCACTCAAGGACCCACTGAAACAGCAAATAATAACTTTATACTACAAATATATAAGCCATTTAGCTTTGTATCCTCCCTGTACACTGGTTATTGTCATAACTGTATTTTGAAAAACAATTTATTCTTTTATTTTAGAATATCTTTTTATTGTAGACAATATATACCAAAAATTTAAAGATACACATTGAAGACAGGAAGTATTCTGAGCAAAAATCCTATTTCGTATACTGAAAATAGCATTGGTAACATTTTGCTGTTTGCAAATGTCTCAATAAAGTAAGAAAGTTGTTACTGTCTCTTATGCTGGCATTAAACAAGTCAATTTAAAACGTGAAAATAATTCAGAACCATAAAAAGACTCTGCCAAGACTGCCGTCTCTCACTTTAAGGCAAAGCTGTTCCCTTAAAGACCGAAACCCTTTTTAGAGATTTAACAGTGTTATAATATCTATAGGAGACTGGCAGCCACCATTTCATTCCTCTAAGGAAATTAAAATGCCACATGGGTCTCCAGCTGTTCCTCACATACACTTCTTTTTCAATGACTTTTTATTTGGTATTACTCACACTTGGGCACCATTGTCCAAAACTGTCACATAGTTTCCTCCTTCACTTCATTGAGTGAGATGTTTTTTTAATGTCACGTCAGAGAAGCATTCATTAATGTCACCTCAGAGAAGCGTTCATTGATTACCTTATCCATGGTAGGAGCCCCATTCATTCTCTATGTCCTCAATCCAGTCAATTTTTTAAGGATTCATCATTATTACAAATTACTATACTCACACATGCACAAACATGCACACGTTTGTGTAGTATTATTAGCTGTACCCCACAGTAGAATGGAAGCTCCAGCGGGCAGAAAGTCTTACATGGAAGGGAAGATATCAAACAGATTTATCAGTAAATATATACGCACACATAGAGAGTAGCATAATAAGTCATTTTTGAGAGTTGAGTCTTTGATACTTTACAATAGCAGTAGACATACTAGTGACCAGCTTCTTGAATGGTAATTAGAATTATTAACCAAAACCTAGCAGCGCAGACAGCTTGGCAACAATGTCAGCTATACCATAAGTCAGAGCTATGCTAACTCCTTAAATGACTTGGCAGGCCAATCAGAATGGTTTCCTACTAAAAAGAGATTTCCAAAGGGTAGAAAATGATTAATATTTTGTAGTTACAGAACTTCACAAAACTGTCATCCGTGCTTAAATTATTAACGGAAAAAATCAGAAAGAGATGGTCAAATATTGAAGGAGGCAACTAATTTTTAATGGGACTACTTTACAACAACAAGTTTTAGACTCCACAATTATATCTATACTTTATGATACTACGGCTATGTTCCTTTTTTTTTTCTAGGACAGTTTCAGTAGAAAAAACATTTTGTTATTTTTGAAGTACACTTGTCTTCTCTAAACATGTGTCCCAAGTTCTAATATAGAAAATAATTGTTAACAAGGCACGCTTTAGTAGAAGGCATTCTTAGAAGGTATTTTCAGATTTTTCTAGTCGTATTCAGTTTATTGAATAAAATAGTAGAGAATCAAAAGTAAGAATTCCACCTAAATTCTAACTGTTATAACTCAGTTTGTAGCGCAAAGTGTGTTTTAATATATATTATTCCATTCGTATTCGCATAGTACAAATAAGTAGAACTATGACTCATCAGAAAACATTTAAATCAGTCCTATATTTTGGATTCATATCTCTAGATCCTTCCAGCATCTCCTGTAAACATCCATGGAACATGAGCTTACTTATGAGCTTCTCGTGTTCTTCGCATTGACCATGAACTAACTCTAGACAAATGCTGTTTGAGAATAAAAGTATTAAGACATTGTGAGAGAAGAGCCTTCTTTTGTTCTAGGTGAATTGAGCATGTTATTTTTACTATAGTTTATCAGGCTGTAATTATATAAATCTGAGATCTATATGTGAAGAGTTGTAGGTAGAGACGTCCATGACGTTGAGAACCTATGGAAGTAACGGTAATTGGTGACAATGGTGGTTTGAACCGTTTATGGAATCAGAGTGTGACCACCTCTGTTCTGCAAATGAACTCATAACTGAAGGTCCTCGGAAACTTGGAGGTGAACTAAAAAATGGAGACAGTTTTGGACAGTTTTGTTAGAGCTTGCAGGTTTTAAATAGACTTCTCCATCAAAGTCTATGCAGTACCTGACTCGTTGTGAAGTGATATTCCTCATATTGCCTAACAACAGGATATAATAATGTGTATTTTATAAATCAATATTTTAATTGTGATGGAATATTGGGTTTGTGTGGAAAAAAGTTGTCTTTGGTCAAATAAAGATAGAGAGCCAGTTTAAACATAATTAGTTTCTTTTATTGCACGACTTTTCAGAACCATAATTATGACAGTGTTGATCATGATTAGACCACAAAATCCCATTTCATAAGGCATCTTTTGCACCTAATCTTCTCAAGAACCCAGTTTGCAAAGCCCTTGTTTGGAAAAATAGGAGAAGAAATAATACTTTACCTCAAAGTAGAAGTAGATTTTTAAAATAATGGTAAGTTGAGGGCTGGCCTGGTGGTGTAGTGGTTAACTTTAGGGAGCTCTGCTTTGGTGGCCCGAGTTTGTGGATTTAGATCTGGGATGTAGACCTACAGCACTCATCAAGCCATGCTGTGGCAGTGACCCATGTACAAAATAGATGAAAGATCAGCACAGGTGTTAGCTCAGGGCTAATCTTCCTCAAGCAAAGTAGAGGAAAGATTGGTAACAGATGTTAGCTCAGGGCCAATCTACCTCACCAAAAGAAATAATAACATTAACGGTCAATCAAAACCTTTCAGGAAAGCAAGATGACACAAAGATAACTGAACAAATGATAGGATTACAGAGATTTACATTCAGCATGGGCCTGAAATCAAAAATACATATATACATGCTGAGATGTGGGTCAGTATGCTGATTCCCAAAGGAGAACAAATCTAGATGTATACATCTACAAAGGAAGGCAAGGCACAGAGGCATGAGACGATAAATCATTTTTGCAGGTCTTCATTTAGCTATTAAATAAATATTTGCTAAGCAGCTGATATGTGTAAGATGCGGCTTTAGGTACTATAAATACAGAGGGGAGCATGACAGACAGGGCCTCTAATACCTAAATTTACTTAAGATAAATCTCAATAAAAATCAGGAATGTCCAACCAGGTATTTTTTCATGTTTCTGGGACTAAATTATTCTTCAAGTGAGTCTTGCTCTATCCACTATTTTTTATGTTTGTTTAGTTACCCGCATTAAATCCACTTAAAAATACAAAAGGATGAGTATTCAGTTTTCAGAGAGAGTCATTAGGGGAGAAATAGATACTCTGCTTCCTGTTCTTTAGCAGCTTGTCAGCCTCTAGGCGGGGGTCAGAGACAAATACAAAAGAGGAGAGTGGTAATTAGGAAAGGAAGGAAAAATGAAGAGAGAATATCTAAGGCCCATAGTTTTGGGGCTTTTTTTTAAAGAAAATAAAGCTACAAAACGAGTTTGGTGACACCGGTCCTGAGGAGGACAACCAAGAGCAAGCACCTCACCTTCCTCCATGGGCACGAGCTCCACCGGTAACAACGTCTAGGATGTGGTGACTCAGTTAATGAGTGAGGATTTTTCAGGGTGCAGAGGAATCTTTCTGTTAGTTACTAGATTAACTGTATGGAAGCCTGGAGAATTATCTGAGGTATAAATCTAGAACATCTGGATCAACATGACGACTATATCATCACTAGCTCTTTGCTAGGCTTTGAATGATTTTCAACCCCTTGGTGGTTTGTAAATTAAACATTGTAGTGTCTAGCCTTCATCACATGAGTCAGCAGTACAAGAAAGAACACTTGAAAATATAAGTATTTTTTGTTCAATGTACCAAATGTCACCTGTCAGTAAATCATAGGACTGTAATCAGTTCAATATAAAATTAATGAAGGATCTTTTGAGTAAGGTGAACTATAGAGTTTCCTGCTTTCTCAAAATACAGTTGGAAGGTGATCTTGCATATTTAGAATCATAAAGAAATCAAAATTGCCATTTAAACCCACATACTTAAAGCACAAATACCCTTACTAACAAAACATGAGTAGAAGTCAGAAATTTAGAATTCACTCATTGTGTTGTCATGCAGACAGACTTTAATTTAAAAGGAAAACATCATGGGAAACACGGTTTTTGTGCTCAATATTCCAATTAGCCTGTAACAATGCTTAAAGATATTCACATTTTTTCAAAGGCCATGGCTGACATAGTGCCAGGGATCCACAAAGTGTGAAGGTCCAAGTACCGGCCAATACATAGATCTTAACATCATGATGCTCCAACTATAATGAGAGAGGAAAGCGTGGTCTAAATATGTTTCCTTTTTTTCTTTCATAATTTGATCCTCTCCATTTTCCTTAGTTATCAAGCAAGCATATACAAATTTAGATCCAGACTTCAATAAGCTGAAAACTTAAGTCACGCATATAAATCACGTATAGGCTGACACTGATATTTATTTTGCCTGCCAATATTTGCTACTGTTTGGTGATGATTAAAAAAACAAAACAAAACAAAATCACTATATTTCACACATCATCCATGTGTGTGGTCTTCCAATTACTGCAATGTCTCATCTATCTTAGTTTAGATGATACAGGGCCACGATAAATGTATTTAAAATAATTATTTCCATTTTCTAAAAACATAATACATTGAAATTGCAAAATATTAACAAAGAAAGCAAAATAAGTTTTTTTAATGCCACAAAGATTTTTTTCCCCTGCAGTCTATCTGTTTTCTCCCTAAAAATGCATTGTAGCAGGAAAAAAATAATAAAGGAAAGTTAGATACAGTTCTTCTAATTTCTTTGTAGAGACATTCTAACTGACTATATCACTGATGTTGGAAGAATTTTGTTAGTAGACTAATCAAACCAATTATCTTTGCCACAGATATTTCCAGTAATTAAATTGGAGACAGTATAACAGATGAGGTTCACATGTTAACAGCTCCTCCTATCATCATTTACTTCTCAATGCCCATAAGACAAGAGAGGCAGTTAGAGTTAGCAGCTGTATATTACAACTGTGCCGGTCTCTTAATAAATCAATGATCTGAACACAGCTTGATGCCACAAAGCAGAAACTGGCAACATTCATCCATTTATTCATTCATTTTATATCTACTAGAGTCTACTACATGTCTTAGCACAGTGCTACTCATAGTTTGGAAATACAAAGTGTATGGTGAAGCTGGACATTGAGATAATTTGAGGAAACAATGTGAAATGGAAACAAGAACATTCAAACCAATAGAAAAAAAATCAGTACAATTTCTAGATTATGTATGTATGACTAGAAGCACATGGTCCAATTTGTGTGTGTGTGTGTGTGTGAGGAAGATTGGCCCTGAGCTAACATCTGTGCCAATCTTCTTCTACTTTATGTGGGATGTGGCCACAGCATGGCTTGATGAGCAGTGTGTAGGTCCATGCCCGGGATCCAAAACTGCTTTAGTGGCCTGGGGTTTGCTGGCTTGGATCCTGGGTGTGGACCTACACATTGCTCATCAATCCATGCTGTGGAGGCATCCCACATACAAAATAGAGGAAGATTGGCAGAGATGTTAGCTCAGGGCCAATCTTCCTCAGCAAAAAGAGGAAGATTAGCAACAGATGTTAGCTCAGGGCCAAGTTTCCTCACTAAAAAAAACAAAGACTGTTTTTATTTGGAAGCAAGTATGATGTGATTTCAGTATCTGACTTACAGCTTTACACTTACTAAATAATTTTACTTTTCTTTTAAACATTTAACCAAAAGGGTATTTTTCTAATAGTCAAAGAAATCTAAATTCTTTTAGGGTATACAGAGCACAACAAACCATTAATTATACTCCGTGACGATATCAGACATTTAAAAATTATTCACCTATTTACCTACCCACAAACTTACCTATTAAATTTGAATTATTATAAATTAATTGTGTAATTCTTAAGTTTAATTTTCAACTGCTGCCACTTCTCACTAACCTTGAGTGACCCATTTATGTGGCTCTTCTTCCCTCTTGAGCTGTGCCTCTTGAGCTGAAGGGCCAAATAGTCACATATATTAGAATTGTGCATAAAGTAAAAGAGCCAGGCAGTATGCTTTGTGAAAAGGCGTAGGTGATTCCTTGCATTGATTGTATGACATCAATTACTCTTACCCACTTATAGTTTCTCTATTGATTGGTGCTCAACTGTATTCATAAGGGAGATTTGCAGATTCATAAATTTCAGATAGGTGAGGTGTTGTAAGGTCTTTCACAGAAATAAAGGTGCTGTGTTTATTAACAAGTGAACATGATCATTTCAGAAGTAGCTACAAAGTGCTTAAATAATGAAGAGTGATCTTAACAGGTGTGTGTATGTGTATAAATACATAAGTCAGTGTCTTAAATGAGCTCAGTGGATTGAGTAAGAAAAATTACACACGTGGTTAAGATATATACCTATAATTCCTTTAATGAAACTCTATTCTAAGGAAAAATTTTTAAATATACAAGATGAGCTCTCCAAAGTTCTTTGTATAACCATTTATAGCTACCATGGTCTGACCTCAAATACATCTTTCACCAGGTATCTCGTCATATCATCCCTCCATTATGCCTTCCACTTTATAACAAAGTCTCACCATGTAACCCCCTGGCCCTACTGTTTGCTTCCTTTCATTTGCTGCCGTCTTGCCTGTGTTCACATCGAACTCACTAACAAAAGCATTTCTTCTCATTAACAGTTGTCATCTTTATCAGTTTAAACCTTATCCATCCTTCAAGACACACTCCAATGGCAGCTTCCCAGTAGATCACTCCAAAATGTCTGCATTATTCAACTTTAATATCATTTCCTTCTGTGTTTTGTTTGCATTTTTAGTACCAAATGTATCATAATTTCCCTAATGTTTTTAATTTGTTTCCATTCCTATTTCACCTGATGGGTAACAAAAGTTTTAAGATCAATGACCACATCTTGTTTATTTCTATATATACGATACTGCCAAGCATAGTGCCTTAACAAAAGTAGATGCTCAATAAATATTGGTAGGATTACGTTGAATTGAGACAAAGTGAACTAGCACGAGGACGCAATGCACTGTTTCTCCATTGTTGAGTATGCATTGCTCTTGAATTGTAACATTCGTCTCAGTTTTCGCTGTCGTTGAAAGCTGATGAACTCTTAACTTAGCTCCATCTAAGTAAATTGGAGGGTGACATTTATTAATATTTGCATAGCTCGAAAGCAGTTTACTCTATGCAAAACACTGCAAATTGGAAGTGCTATTTAAAACTAAAAGGATGTACAGTGTAGTAAAGTGCAGCAACTTGGCAAAACCAATGCATCTCTTGAATTTTTCAATATTAAAATTAAAAGAAAGAAGCACCTGTTATACATCTCCTGAAACAATGGGACACAACTACACTTGCAAATGGTGACATTGTTTTGTTAAAAGAAAAATTGAGAACAGTTGCTGGGGATATTATGCATTTATGGTGTCTATGGAAACTGAACCTGCACAAAACACAAAATAGGGAATAAAGAGATACCTGAAAAAGGGCCCAGCATCAGAAAGACAATGAGAATAACTTTTCAAAATTTGTAAAGAGCAAAAAGAATAAAAAAATACACTTAGCTTGTACTTTCGTGTATCAGCAGGATGTCTGAATTCTGGAAAAAGAAAAAAAACATAACAGGAAAACAAAAACCAAAACAATTTTTAAATCTTGCTTTGATTTACTAACATATTACCAAAATTCAAAAAAGAATATGGTCACTACCTCTAAGACACTCGTAGAAGTGCCCCATGCTTGTGTAGTATCTGTAAGCCATGCAAGAATATCCTCATGCTCTGAAACTGTATTTATATTTCAAAGACAGGGAACACAATTTACTTTCTTTCTGAAATGTTGAACCCTAGCACATCTAATGATTTTGGATTTCGTTAATTACAACAGACTGCCATATCCTTGCCCAGGCTTCTAGTAGCTCGCTTCGGCTGATACAAACAAATCTTTTTCTGAAAGAGTGGCTATTTTTTTAGAGAAGAAATAGACTTATCCCTTGTCCTTATTTGACTAATGACTTCACATATAGTGTTTTCTCAGAATTTCATCTGTCTCCAAATGATGATATGAATACAATAGAACTATTAAATTAATGAAAACATCTATCAGCAATTGGTTTGTGTATAGTAAAGATTCTGAAATAAGACATTATTCATTGGTTAATTTAATTTTAAAAAAATGAGTGCTTCCTATGCGTCAGGAATAAGCACTAGAAGTCAAAAAAGTACCAGAAATAAGTACCAGAGAGCCAGTGGTGAGTTTAAATAGACACAAGCCTTGCCTTCCTGATGCTTACAGGTTAATAAGGAAGAGAAATCTTAATCAAACTATCACATATAAATATATAATATGTGTCAAAGATAACTGTTTTTAAAATGATAAGTCAATATGTATTTGCACTTAAAAGAGGTAACTTTAGAGATTATAAATGTAGGAAAAATACACCTTGTGTTAATGTTTTAAAAACAATAATAGGGGCGGGGTCTGTGGCCGAGTGGTTAAGTTCATGGGCATCGTTTCGGCGGCCCAGGGTTCCCCCAGTTTGGATCCTGGGCGTGGACATGGCACAGTTCATCAGGACATGCTGAGGCGGCATCCAAATAGCAAAACCGAAGGGACCTACAACTAGAATATACACCTATGTACTGCTGGGCTTTGGGGAGAAGAAGGAAAAAAAAAAAGATTGGCAACAGATGTTAGCTCAGGTACCATCTTTAAAAAAAAAAAAACAACCAATAACAATAACTTTGCCACTATAGATCAATTAGCAAATATTTTAAAATACATGATGCTGTTTCTTTAGTTTTATACAGCATTCGAAAAAAGAACACTATTCCTGATCACAGAGGGATTTTTATAGCTTTGTATTTTGAATAGCAACACTCTTGTTTGCTATTCATTGACTACTGTGTACCGTGTAGCCTATATAATACTTTTTTATTTTCTGAATTGCTAAGTAAATTCTTCAAATTCAAGAATTATTTAAGAATAGATGGATCTTTTATAAACACTCAGTCAATTGAACAGTTCAATTGACCAGAACATTAAGGGATTATAAACAAGAGAGAGTGGAGAAAATGTACAAAGTAGACAAGATGGGAGAAAATAGGAACCCAAATCTCCAGGGACCAGTTCAGGCCCTGTTGAAGTCCATTAGTTCAGGAAGAACGACAGGAGTCCAAATCCATCAATCATTTCTCACTCAACTTCATGGGGTCAAATTCTACCCTGAATTACACGCCCCTAATTTTCACTCAAGTCACAGGGAGTTATACAACATTCAAGAGGGAGGCGCTGGCCCTGCAAGTTGAGTGGGGAGTAATTGATGACTTTCTCCTTGCTATGCTTGGCTTGGTGAGCACAGCTAGCAGCAGAGGCCTACCCTCCTCAGTAGAGTGGGAAGGTGCTGTAAAAAATACTCAGCCATCAGTGCTGTACAGAGCTCCGCAGCTGTTCATTTCAAGGTCTAAGCACGCCAACTTCACCACCCATTAAGATGTATGTATTTTCTCAAATATTCTTCTCCTTAGTTTTTTCCACTTTCTCTTCCTATCTTAGATGTTTTTCTTCCCTAATAATCTGTTAGATTTTCTTCTTCTCCTTTGCTCCCCTTTTCAGTTTTTCTAGGTCTTTTAATAGTGTTAGATGAGATAAAGTGCTTGGGAAAATCTGGAACGCTGTATGAATTCGATAATTGCTGGTTTTGTTGTGTCATTATTATTTTGTGTTATCGTGGCTATTATTAATATTATCTTGCCTTTTCCTTGATTTAAGGGGGTTTTGGATATATACAGAAATGATAATTCTCTAATCTTGATAAGATTTTATTTAGGAAATTTTATTTTTTGTGTCTTTGTCTAAAATTACTTATTTCATCCCAAACTTATAAGCATATACTGAATTTATCTCTGAAGAAAATTTTAGTGGTATTTCTTACACATTACGCTTTCATGAGAAAAGTGATAGAAAAAGTATTTAGCAACATTGAAAATATTCCCAAGAATGTTGCTAGCAGAGCCATAATACTTGACCTAATCAAACTTCAGCTTCCTGAGGTGGATAAACATTGAACCGGTTTACTAAAAATAGCTAGAAACGGTATATTTTAATGACTGTATGCCTTATTATAAGATTTGTTATGGGAGACCATAATATAGACTATTTTGGATGGTATAAAGCTTGAAATTATATAGTAAGAAAGTATTATAAATGTAAACAATATATAATAATCTAAATAATATGTATATATAAATATCTGTGTGTTAAATATGTGTAGTGAAGTAATTTTTTTTAACATTTTGACTGCTCTACTATCTAGATGCTAGTATAAATGAGAGGCTTATTCTGCTATAGCAGTACATTCAGGAATATAAAAAACTATAATATATGAATTTTACAGTAAATGAAAATACTTCAACAGAATTTATATTAAAATTATGAGTAGGTTTTATAAAACAAGCACTCTGAATTTCTAGGTACCTCCATTCCTCAGATGACTATTTGTTCTACCATTTTCCATTTTCCTCTCCAGCTTCCACGTGCAAAAGTTCTGGTATATGTTGCCCTTTAGTTCAGTTCTCACAGTTTCTCAGCTTTCTCAAAAGTCCATCAAGCACCCTGATTTTGGATTCACCAAAGAACCTTAAGGAAAATACTCAACAGCAACACTTTCACGACTAGGTCTTGAATGGCTGCTATGAGCCAGGCACTGATCTTCTTACTCATTCATTCCTGAATTTTCCCATGCGTGCACTGCCCAACCAGTCTTCAAGGCAGGTGGCATAAACCTGCTCTTGCTTGATCTCCCAGGTTTCCTGAGTTCTCTATAGTCTACATTCCAATAACATATGAAGGGACTATTTCAATAGAGTCTCATATACCACCAAATTTTTTTCAAGAAGAAAACAATCATACCTTTATCAGTTGTTGCTTTTTTTCAATCACCCATTAACAACTATGTCTTTCCATGTGTGTATACCAGATCTTGCTTTCCTCTTCATTGAAAGGCATTTTACTGTACAGTTAATACAAACTCCTTCTCTTGCATTGTTGTCCACAGTGCTTAGAAATGGGTTCCTTTTTAACCTTTGCTCTAAAGCCTTTCTTAATTAGTTTTATTAGTATGGTAAACATAGTCAAAGACTACTTGGGAAGGTAGTATAATTAGTGATTAAGAGAATGGGCACTGGACACAGATCACCTTGACATTTATTTCTGAAATTTCTAGCTGAATATTTAATCTCTCTTTTTTCAAGTTTCTTATCTGTAAGTGACGATAATAAGAACTTCCTTATAAGATTATGAACTTTAATATACTAGTTAATATCAAGGCATATAAAAGCATTTAGAACAATACACAAAGTTAGTATTCAATAAAAGTAAATATAAATGAGAGGATCAGTGTTTCATCAAAAACTTATTTAGAAAATAAATAATCTGTCAAATAGAAATGTGTCCAATCAGGGGCCAGCATGGTGGCTCAACAGTTAACTTCGCACCTTCCGCTTCAGCGGCCAGGGGTTTGCCAGATTGGATCCCGGGTGTGGCACCGCTTGGCAAGCCATGCTGTGGTAGGCGTCCTACATATAAAGTAGAGGAAGATAGGCACAGATGCCAGCTCAGGGCCAGTCTTCCTCAGCAAAAAGCGGAGGATTGGCAGCAGATGTTAGCTCAGGGCTAGACTTCCTCAAATAAATTAAATAAATAAATAAATAAATAAACGAAGAAAAGAAATGTGTCCAATCAATGCAGAACGTTCTTTCCTAAACATTTCGGGCTTTCTAAAAACACTAATTTTAAAGGATGTTAACTAACATGTGAATAAAAGTTATTCTATCATCAGATAAATTGAAAACTCAGGATTAAGAAAGGCAAACATTTTAATTCAGAACTTCACAGACCTGCATAATGAATCTCCCAAAGACGCATAAGTTACAAAATATTCCTGAAACAAATTCAATTTTGAAACTCTTACTATTTGTAGAGCATCTCACAGTTCTATTGTTCTAGCAGATACAATTTTTGGAAGGTTTGTTTCTAATAGAGTTTGAGTTTCAGTTCTGTACCTGTGGATTTGTGTCATCAGAAATAAAATACTTATGGTTTTGGCTTTAGAGGTCTGGATATTCCTCTTATATTTAGACGGTATGGTCAAACATGTCTTTGACCAGTGGCCCCATACAACTTACAGAACTACAATGACCAATGTATTAGACACTAGTCCCATCTGGCTATTAATCACTTGAAAAGTGGCTAGTCTGAATTGAGATATGCTGTAAGTGTAACTACACACCAGGTTTCTTAACTAAAGGAAAAAAAAAGTAAACTATCTAAAAGGTTCTGGTCACACAATTCCAACACGAGTGTATGGGGTGCAGGGAGTTTTCCTTACACCATCGAGCAATTTTCCTGATACCAGCTGGGTGTCCCATAATTCAATTCAATTCTGACACTGTCTACCAGGAGACAGCATCAGATTCCACAGACTGAGGGCTTTGTTTACAAGACTGCCCCCTGCCCCTTCAGATGCCAATCTAAGCCCAGGTTGTTACCTGTGCTTCTGACCAACTGGCTATAAATCAGAGATTCTCACGACCTCTCCTTGGGTTGGATTAATTTGCTAGAGTGGCTCACATAATTCAGGTAATCAGTTCACTTACTAGATTACTGATTTATTATAAAGGATGTTACAACATACAAATCAACAGGCAGATGAAGAGATAGAAAAGCCCAGTATCGAACAAAGGAGTTTCTGTACTTGTGGAGTTTGAGGCCCGGCACAGTGGCACAGAAAGCATTCCCCAGGTTCCCCAATCTGGATGCTCTTCAAACCCCCTTCTTTTGGGTTTTTATAGAGGCTTCATTACATAGACATGTTTGATTAAATCATTGGCCATTGGTGATTGATTCAATCTCTAGCCCCTCTCCCTTCTCCAGAAATCAGGGGGTGGGACTAAAGTTCCAACCATTTACTCCTTGTTGGTTCTTCTGGCACCAGCCCCTCTTCCCTGGTGCTTTCCAAAAGTCACCTCAGTAACATAAACCAAGCTTTGGTGAAAAGAGGCTTGTTAGAATAACATGAGACCCATTTCAACTTTCTGGCTCTGAAGCATTACAGGAACTGAGGACAAGAGATCAAATGTTATAACAAAAGATGCTCCCACTGGGGCTGGCCCCATGGCTGAGTGGTTGGGTTCCCGTGCTTCGCTGCAGACGGCCCAGTGTTTCATTGGTTTGAATCCTGGGCGCGGACATGGCACTGCTCATCAAGCCACGCTGAGGCAGCATCCCACACGCCACAACTAGAAGGACCCACAACGAAGAATATACAACTATGTACTGGGGGGCTTTGGGGAGAAAAAGGAAAAAAATAAAATCTTTAAAAAAAAAAATGCTCCCACTGCTCTTATGGCTCAGGAAATTCTGAGAGTTTTGGGATCTGTGAGCCAGGCACCAGGACCAAGACCAAATATACATGAGAAATTCATTTTGGTCAACTGAATGACCAAAAGTGTATATTTCTTATAAATCACAATATTGCACTATCTTCTTTGTAACTGATTGCGAGTTAAAATGATAATAGTTTGGACACATTGGGATAAATAAAACAGACTATTAAAATTAATTTTACCTATTTCTTTTTACTTTTTTAATATGCCTACTAGAAAAGTTAAAATATGACATAATTAGCTCATATTAGATTTTTATTGGACAGTGCTGCTCTAGGTTTGGCCGAGATGCCATAGCACAAAGAACCACACTTTGTCACCTCCTCTTGTCTCCTCCACACTACTCATCCATAATATTCAGAACACATGGGACCAGAGAACAATTTAAACAATGAGAATGTTAAAATGTTATTTAAAATTCTTAACAATAAGATTCATCACAGGCGAAATTTTCAAGAAATTAGCTATAAACTCTTGCTTTTCAAACAAAGCCTGAAAATCTTGTGATGAACAAGAGATACACTGAAGTGTCTGTTCTAGCCAAAGAAGACAAATGGACTTCAGTCCCAGACACAGCACAGAAGGAACATAACATCAGCCTGAAATGGCTAAGCTAAGGGCTCTAGACGATCATAGGAAGAAGAATCTTCAAGCTTTTTTTTGATCTAGTGGCAAGCCACGAAATTCACTAGCGAAATAGAAGAGATGTATAGGGTGAAATTTAGACACTTGGCATGAAACTTCAGTTAAACGGAATGGTAAATATCATAGACAACTTATAGGAGAAATTCCTCCTTACTTATTAAAGAAAAGGTAATGGCTGGATGAACAGATGGCTAAAAGACAGAAAGATAAGAAATAAATTGTACAGTAGAATGAATTACAAATTTCAGTTTAGCGGGACTATGTTTTGTAGATTTAGTTATTTAATTTGTGTGTTCCAACAAGTAGAGACTCATAATTACATATATAATTCTTAGTTCAAGAATATTCTATGGCAGAACTAACTGTGTTTGCCCATTAGTGAAGCATATTCTACAGATTGGTTTATTGATTCTCCTTCAGCTAATGAATCCAGTAAAAGAGATGTTCAGAGCCGCCAGTTCATAGATGTGTGAGAGGGAAGTCTGATAAGAGCTGACGATTTACTACTCAGAACATAAGTGGAGGTCATAGGAAAATAGCTGATATTCTGCAGCTTAAATACAACACAAGAAGAATTTATTGTTGCCCTATAGCGAATCTTGGCAATTATAATTTATTCTTCTGAATTTGGTTAATGTGGTAAACTGAATAATGGCCCTAAAGATGTCCATATCCTAATCCCCAAACCTGTGAACAGTTTATCTTGTATGATAAAAGGGTACTTTGCAGATATAGAGAAATTATGGATCTTGAGATGGGGAAATTATCCTGGGTTATCAGGGCGCGCCCAATGTATTCACAGGAATCCTTACAAAAGGGACCCAAGAGGGTCAAATGCACAGAGTAGGCCTTCTGACAACAGAAGCAGAGGGAGAAAGGCCATGTGATACGGGGCCAGGAGCCAAGGAATGAGAAGAGCATCCACCCTGGAAGAGTCAGGAAAACAGATTCTCCCTGAAACCTTCAGAGGGAACCCGGCTGCTGATACCGTCACTTTAGTGCAGTGAGACTGATTTTTGACTTTTGATCACTATCACTGTAAGATAATAAATTTGTGTTGTTTTAAGCCACTATTTTGTGGTAATTTGTTATAGCATCAAAAAGAAACTAATACAGTTAGTATGCTTACCTTACAATACTTCTCTACAGTCAAGTAAGACTCTAGCACTTCATCAAAAGGGTCTGCTTTTTGTGCCAAGCGTACTAATAATATAGTGGTGAAGCTTAACCCGTAAATAGCAATAAACATGGGCTGACTCCACAGTCTCGATATAAACTCAGTATAAACAGCACCTGTAACTGTGATTCCAAGCGCTAAATAGTCCCTTTATCAAAGCCTGTGGAAGAGAATCTGAAAGGAGTCATTAAGACCTAAAAACAACTTAGTTGTAAGGAAGGGAGTTGATTCTAGAACTTATGTTATAAAAGTAAATCCTAACCAAGACAATCCCTGAATCCTTGATGAAAGGTTTGGTCTCAAACAATATCAAAAAATGATATTGTCTGTCATTTGAAATTTATGTACAGCATTTCAGTATAGCTCCTCTTAGCCTCTAGTTAAATAAATGTCCTTTCTAAGACTATTTTAAAGTCAAAAACAAGGAAGAAACAAAAAGGAATGATAAAATTGTCAATTCTTATCCCTCTTCAACTTCCCATTCTGTTATAAAGAGCCAGTTTGAATAGGAGCAAATTTGCGCCTATGAATCTTTGGGCAGCAAATCTAAGATGCACTAATTAAAATTTGCAGTGGGGTGACTTATTCATCTTTATATTCCTTCCATAATCCAGTGCATGTAGTAGAAGTTCAAGAATATTTTGTTAAATGAATAAATTAAAACAGACCGAAGTATATTCACAGTGAAGTGTATTTACTACCAATTATATCACATTCAGATTACAGATAAAAAGGTTATTTTGCCTGCAAAGAAAAATGCACAAGATACAGTGCATCCTTTCCCTACACAATGGGTCAGGGCTAACGTAACCTTGAAGTTTCATAGCTGCTTCACTCACCTTCCTAGATTTGCTCTTAGCTCGGGTGGGGCTCTGGCCCCTCTGTCCACACCTAGACCCAGATGAAGCACTGTGTTTTAAGACATGCCCAAAAGGGCGTGTAACCACAGGAAGTGTGCAGGAATTGCACATATTTTGGGGTAATAGTTGACCAATGTGAGACAGGAGATGGCACATACTTAAATTCCTTACCCTTCCTTTTTGGAGATAACCCGGGTGGTACACAACCAGTTTAGTGTTCAGTTTAGTGTTTCTAGTGAAGATTTGGAGAGGCTAGTAGTGTATTTTTTCCCTCCTTCCCAGCCTCACTTTCTTTTCTCTCTCACCCTAATTTCCCTGGGATTCCACTCCCCCCAGTAAAGTTTTGGCAACTGACATTTGCCTCAGGCTATGTTTTCTTGGTATCTCTGACTAAGAGAGTTTTCATCCTTAGGGCCCAGGGCATGGGAAAAGACAATTCAGTTCTGCAAAGTCAGTAGAAGTTGTAAATTAAAATTCTCTCTCCCCAAAGAAATTGGCATGAAACAGTATACATTAACATTCTGCTAAACCTAAAGAATCAAATATACTGGGGCCTATAACTCACACAGACCTAGAAGGTATCCCAAGCAAAAATGAAGTATGATCTAAGAGTTAGACTAAGTAAATTATAGGATAATTAATTCTCAAATATTTAATCCACATATAAGTGATTTTGAGCTTAACTTTGAAAACCAGGAGTAACAAAATTATAAGTGTATTTTCAAAAGCTTAGGGGAACATCTTCCCTGGCCAATAGATGCTTGAGGGAAATTTCTATGGTTTCTTCAAATTCAGTAGCAAAGTTTTACTTGGATCGTGTTCTCTCTTGAGTCCAGCTCAGGCTTTTATCCAGTTGAATTGAAGAAAACTTTATAAAATCTGACTAATAGAATTTTTAATCTGATGATGAGAATATCCTGGACTTTACTCCTAACTGTATTGTGCCTCTTCTTCAGTTGGAAAGGAGATACCTGATACGCAAAACAAGCAGGCATTCCTAGACCTAAAGACACCTTATAATTAGAATGAAGACATTGGATTAAGAGGCCTGGGCATAAGTGAGTGCTCTCCCAGTAAAGTGATTTATCCAAGGTAAACTTATATGATTGCTCTAGCTCCCCATGGCCAGCTTCATGGGTATTAATTATGCAATTGCACAGGAACTTGCGTAAGCAGGGCCCCACTCTTTGTTCAGCCCACCTCTGTCACCTTCTTGAAATTCTAAATACTTCTGGGAAAAGGGGCCCTGTATTTTTATTTTCAGTTGGGCCCCCACAAACTATGCAGCCAGTCCTGTATAACTTACAATCTTGGTGATGAATTCAGCTCCATTTTTTAGCATGTATTTAATTCCTAGAATTTGGATGGAAAAGATTATAAGGTAAGTAAGTAATTAAAACAATTCTGAGATTTATATCAAAATAATCTTCCCCTATCTCAATTCTGAACTTTGACTTATTCTTGCCCTGGCTGCCCCAGGAGCTGGTCACTGCCTAGAGCTCAGGGGCTGGACATCTCTGTCTCTTTGTATTTGGCTCCTATCTTTATCATTTCCCTAGGAGCCTCATCATTTATATTACTTTTGGCCCCCTATATTTCTGGGTCATGAACTCTTCCTCTATTTAGGATTTTTCTATAAAAGAAACAGAGATTTTTCACCTTGCCTCAAGACCAAAGGGAGACTAATTTTAAGATACATAAGACTTCCATCTATATACTCTAGAGATGGCCTAGTTTTTCTGTGAGTCTCTCACTCTTTTGAAAGCCACATAGTCTCCCTTATTGTGTCTCTGGATCTCATTATGGATTTCTTGTGTTACTTCGTGGCTGTTCTTCTTACCTCTTTTCAGTTATAGCATCCCCTGCAAACTGTATTATTGTTTTGATATCTCTTAATTTAGATATCAAACAGAGAACTTGTTTGGCTTGTCTTTCCAAGGGAGGACATGTCAAGTTGATTTTCCACTCTCTGGTTTGCCAGCCCATGAGTCAAGGGCACATCCAAGGTAGCATCAGGCCTAATTAGTAAGGCCCAGGAATAGGTCCAGGTGGTATACGACATGACTGCCTACTAAGAGCTGTGATTTCCGTCAGAGCTGGCTACGGGCATGGTAGCAAATGTATTTGACACGTAACTTAAAAATCCTGGCCCTGGGTATGAGTCCCAAAGTCTCCATGGCAATAGCTAAAGTGCTATTCTATGGTTTAGCAGGAACTTCCTTGGTCCCAATTATGAGATATGCAGTTACTTGCTCTACTTTTCAAGTTACTACAATTTTTCATGCTGAGCATCCATTGCTTGAATTCCCATCAATTATTTACTTCTTGGACATCTTCAAAATTGCCATCATCTCTTTCTGGGCTAATCTATTGCTAAATATTGCCCAGGCATGATCTGATGCTTTCTCCTGCTAATCAAGTTCCAAATATGATGAGTTTCCTTTTGAGTTATTGAAAAACGCTCATCTACAATTAAAAAAAAAACGTCTTTCAGAAGTACTTTCTTCATACAGTATCTTTTGGTTGGAGACTAAAATAACTACATTTGAATTGACTTCCAGTTATTTTGTTTATACTCAAAACATCCCGGCAAGTTAGCTAACAAAGTACAAACTGAGGTTTTCCTGTTAATTTTTAAAACTATTTTAACTATTTCCTTTTATTAACTATTTTAGTGAAATGTTGTATCTTGAATTTTGGCCTTATAATTCCAAACTCTCTACTTTTGGCCTTAATAAGTTATCAAATCAAAGTTCAAGGTACAAAAAATTTCCATCAGTATATAATCTTCTAGTCTATCTGAGAATATAACTTAATGTCTACTATTTGTAGGTTTTGCATCCTCCATCCTTTCCTATTCCTTAGACATAAGCTTAGTTTATGAATAATCTTCGTTTAACATCATTTACCTACAAAAGAATGCAAAAAAGTATCAGGTTTAGTTATCACTGATAAGTAAAAAGTCCTTTTTCTGGTTTTCGGATTTTGTGAGAATATTTTCTGAGGAAAATAATTGAAGTAAATCACAATTAAATAAAATAGAACGTACTTTAAAATACACATATACCTTTTGAAAACGAAAGAAGCATGTGCATAAAGATTTTATAACGGAGAGGAGCACAATTTTACAGAAAACATAATTAAAGTGTTCTTGCATCATATTTGGAAATTGTTTTATTGAGATAAAAATAGCTCTAAAATAGCAAATCATCTTAGTATCAAAAAACAGAGATATAGACGAGGTGGGAAAAAAAAAATACTTTCAAGGAACATAAAAGTAACAAGCCAGTTTTCTGTGTCTAAATACTGTGTTGTGGTTTTTGTCCAGGTTTTGCTTCTTTTTAAGAAAAAGCATCTTGGCTCCTCTTCTCAATTTTGAGCATTTGGTCATTTAGATGAAGGCACAGATGCTCAGTTGCTTAAGTAATTGTATTCAAATGATTTTTATTGCCTAAGAATGATCTCACTGCTGGATATTGCCTATGGTTTGGAATGTTCAGCACAAGACATTTAAATGATAAGGTAGTTGTTTCCAACTTGAATCTTCCCTGAAGAGAATAACAGGCAATGTCTAGCTTCATTACCTTTTAGGGGTTTAATGCACAATATTTATTAGCGTTGCTACTTTCCCAGTGTCCATAACAATTCTTCTGTCTCATTTAGTAGCTGTTTGTGGTAAATGCTCCTGCATACCTGTGGTTTGATAGCATTTCAACCATTTATCACCCATGTAGAATTGTAGAACAAGAAGGTCTTTGAATAGTCTCCTGAAATTTCACTCTACTATATCGTAGGGTATATGTGTTGGAACATGTGGGTGTAGACACACACACATTTACACATCTAGAGATATACACACACATATATGAACATATATACGATGTATAATATAAATGCATAGATATGTACACTGTCCTTTTGACTTTAAGAGAAATTTTAAAAGCTTACTAAGACAACATTTTTCTTTTATATATAGGTGTTAATTCAGTATAATCAATAAAAAGTATTAGGTAATATCAAAATCATTGAATGAAATACTGAAGTTATCTTAAGATTTCATTTGCAAAATAGGTTAGTGTATTAACAGTTGCTTAGCAATATGAACAAGAACTGGGTTCTAGTCCCTACTCAATTCTTTGTGCCTCCCAGACTCAGTCAAGTCACTTAATTTATTGAAGCCTCAGTTTCCTAACCAATGAAATGGGATAATAAACTATTTTTCAAGCTAAAATTTCTTCTCTTCTGTATTCCTATAGCTTAGCAGGGTGCTCAGGACCTTGCAGAGCCTCAATAGATGTTTGTTTACCAGACGGGCTAAAGCAAGTGATTGTAGCAGACGAGCTTTTAAGGACTGTTCTAGCTCAAAGAACAGGAAATTATTTACGATGTCAATTTTTCTCTTTTTGAAAACCAGTAGCAGAGAAGTATAAACAGATATGACAAAAAGCAGACACTTTTACAAGAAACAGTCTTTTATGTTTAATGACTTGTCCGCTTTCTAAGAACTGAGGCTTCTGGACTCATTTTGGAGTAGTTTGTAATAAATAGATATGTTTCTTTTTGGATATCTAAGCCTACAAATTGTGGACATTTGAATAAAGTGAACTTGTGGTAAAACACATTGAGAAAAATATATCATTATAAATGGTCTGCTCCATAAAAGTCACATTTTAATAAGATCGCATGCCCTTTATTTTATTTCTGTAATTGAAGCTGCCTCTAATGGGCCAGAAGAGCTGAAATTCTATTACAACTCTCTTAGCATTTCACCTTCCTCTTAGACTTCCCCAAAATGTGGAAATGTATGAAGTGCTGAAGAAGAAGTCAGTTCTGCTGACCCAGGTGGGCATCCTCTGAAGTCTGTTCTGTGGGCTCCATTGCTGCTTCTCGATGCTACTTGTTCTCACCAGCGAAGCTCAGACAAGTGGACCTGAGGGGTGGTACAGATCCGCTGAGTCATGCCCTTCTATATCTGATTCCTCTGTTAAACTCTGCCCACAGTACCCCTCACCTGTTCAAGTCTCTAAGTGCTTTTCAGCACATTTAATCCCATGTGCAGATCTGTAAGATGCTAGTGGTCCCAGGAATGCTCTGTCCATGGGGTTTCCACATTCATCTTTTACCCAAAACCACTTGTACTTTTCCAGCCAGGAGATTTACCTCTAAACTTAAAGCGGCATCAATTATCTTTTAGTCTCCCACATGTGACTAAGGTAGCTTTCTTGCTACTTTCTTGCAGTAATAGTAACAAATGCAAACAACAGCAACATCAGAAGTTAAATCTTTAATAGACAATCTTGCTGTAAATATTTTCAAAATTCACAGAATAGATACAAACTTACTGATATAAATATATCTATATGAAATGAAACAAATTAGTGTTTAAAGAAGATTATTGGATGTCCATTATACACTTTGAAAATACTTCTCTCATAAATTTCAGGATATTTATATTCTGTTTAAGGTCTTCTTCTTACATAAATTAAAAAGATCTTGAGGAAAGGGACTATATCTGCCGTATTTTCAGCAGCTTCCTCACGACTGGCACAAAAGAGATCCCCATGCACATATATTTAATGGATAAATAAAATAAAGATTTGTCAGCTAAGAGTTTCACTCAAGCTTACATTTTTAGATATCACTTTTACTAAAATTATGTTGTTTCTCTGTCTACGGAAATACTCTGTCATACGTCAGTTTCCAAATTATATCCAGCATTTATTAATTTTCATCTAAAACTTATCTCTGTCTCCTACTTCCTAGCAGTCTGTCAAAAATCTGTTTCGTCTGTAAACTTAAATGCTCAGACAAGGTCAGCACTGAAGATCAAATTTGTGGCCCCTGCTTCTAGTCTATATGCTGCATCTCTAAAATATGTATATTTATATATACTCATACATACACAACGCAAACACACACATGCACATGTATCAAGAATAAGTTCTTGAGTTTCCTTCTCTATGTGAGGTGTGAAAAGGATTGTTTAACTTAAATCACATTAAGAAACAACCTTTACTTAAAGTATTAACCATGTTCAAGATTCTGTGTAAAGCGATTTGTCTGTATTATCTTGTTGTATACTAATAAAAACTTACGTCATAATAATTTTATTAAGCACTTTGTACAGATGAGTACACTGAGACTGAAGGTGATTAAGTTCTGAGCAAATTCTTAGAGCTATTATTGGCAGCTCAATATTCCTTCAGAAATTTCTCTCACTCTAGAATTTATGCTCATAACCTATATGCCACTCTGCAGTTGGTCCTATGCTGCTTCAATTTTTATTAGATTTCATCCTTCAAAAGGAAAAGAAATGTTTTTGTTTATACTTTACCTAAAGAAACAAATTTTTTCACTTTGATTTTTAGAATACCACCTACCCTAAGCAAAGCAACATAATTACTTGTTGGGTAAATACATCTTCTTTTCTATCAGCCTGAAAGTTTGGGCTAATAAGAGCATTGAAGTTGCGAAGTCATCTTCCCAAGGAAAAATGAGTAAGAGGAGACCATAGATCTACTACCCTTTCTGCAATTAATGAACTGTGTAACTTTGGACATGGACTAAGCCACTGAAATTATTTAGTGCTCAGAATCCATATGTCTAAATATCTGAAATGAAAATATAGATTACTTTCAGTATCCTTTCAGCCCCCAACAGTGTGTTTTTACACGTTTTCATGAGGCATTTCACATAGATGAACTACTTGTTTAATTAAGAACCAGCATGCTCAGCGAACTGATTCAGTTGATGTTTTTGCCCAATATTTGTTTCCTATTGTGCTGATACAGGCTAGGGATCAGATACTTGATTTAATTGTTTATTTTCTTTCATCTATGATGCTTCTTTTCATTGAGTTCCAACCTTTCGATTGTCCCTGCTTTATCTGGGAGACAACTATTCAAATTGAAAACTCAAAAATAATTTTAAGTGGGATTGGTTCAGGATATGCTTAAATATTAAGGTTTAGGATTTGCAAAATAACATAGAGCTAGAGAATAACTAATGATTATTAATGAAATTTTTTTAATCATTAAAAATATAATGATTAGAAGTATGTTTTTAGAAGTTCAGGAATTTGGGACATTTTTCAATTGTTGTATCACCATGATATTATGAATTTTAATATAAAAACATGTGCTAGAATACACCATTTGATGGAAATCATACCCATATAGAGAAAATCATTGCATATATTATAATATTTGTAGTATATAAAGACAAAATAAATGACATAATAGAAAAAGGAAAATAAATCTTTAGCAGAAGACTGTTATGAGAAAACATTTACATGTGTGCGTGACCAAACATTTTACTTTTAATTTTACTGTATGTAAGCTCTAAACAGTTAATATAAATGTAGAATGTATAAAAAAGTTACGACCAAAAATAAGCCTAAATCCTACCTATTTCAGACAGGCTCTTTAATTAATTTGACTCATTTTTCTTGATCTCCTTATTTGTGCTAGGCTTTGGGCAGGTAAAATGAGAACAAAGCTGTTTCCAGATAAATAGATTTATTTGGCACTTAAAGTGTGCAGTTACTTTACTAACTCTTTGCATGCATCTTCTCAATTATACCTTTTATTGATGAGGAGATTACAATTACTGTTCCAATTATATGGACAATAAAATCAGAGAACATATCCAAAATAAACAAGAACTCTTAAAACTCAACAATAAGAAAGCAGGAAAAGAATTTAAAACGGGCAAAAGACTTGAACACATAAACAGCAATGAACATATAAAAGTGGCAAGTAAGCATATGAAAAAAACACTCAACATCCTTTTTGATTAGGGAAATGAAAACTGAAACACAGTGAGATGCTACTACATATATATTAGAATAGGTAAAATCCAAATCAAAATGAAACACACAAAAAAATCTAACAATATCAATTACTGATGAGGATATGGAGCAACTGGAACTCTCACTTGATGGTGAGAATTGAGCCTCACACAAGCACTTTAGTAAACAATTTTCTTACAAAGCTAAGCATAATCTTACACTAGGATCAAGCAATCACCTTCCTAGGTATTTACCAAACTTGTTTAAAAATTTATGTCCACAGACAAACCTGCACATGAGTAACTACTGTAATTTTATTCAAAATCATCAAAAAGTGGAAGGAACCAAGATATCTTTCAAGGTGAATTGATAAATAAACTGTGATACATCTGTATGAGTAAATACTACTCAGTGATACAAAACCAAATAAGTTGGGGCCAGCCTGGTGGCGTATTGCTTAAGTCCACGTGCTCTGCTTTGGTGGCCTGGGGTTCACAGGTTTGGGTCTTGGGCGCAGACCTAGCACCGCTCATCAAGCCACACTGCAGCGGCATCCCACATAATATAATGGAAGACTGGCAGAGATGTTAGCTCAGCAACAATCTTCCACAAACAATACAAGGAAGATTGGCAACAGATGTTAGCTCAGGGACAATCTTCCTCACCAAGCAAACAAACAAACAACAACAACAAAACCCAAAGGAGTTATAAAGCTACAGAAAGACTTGGATGGAATTTAAATGCATATTGCTAAGTGAAAGAAGTCAATCTGAAAAGTCAACATACCATTTATATGAAATTTTGGAAAAGGTATAGCTATAGAAATAGTAAATGTGTCAGTGGTTACTAGGTGTTCTGGGTTGGGGAGAGAGAAGGAAGAGGGTTGAACAAGTAAAGAAAAAGGGATTTCTGAGGACGATGAAACTACTCTTTAAATTTAGTGGTGGAAATATGACACACTGCATTTGTCAAAACTCAGAAATTTATAGTACAAAGAGTAGATCTTACTGTATACAAATTTTTTAAAAAATTAGGAGGACAGAGGACTTTACTGGTAAATTCTATCAAACACTTAATGAAGAATCATTTTAATCCTTTACACACTCTTCCAAGAAATAGAAGGGGAACACATACTGACCCGTTCCAAAAGTCAGTATTATTACAATACTAAAATAGACGAAGACACCACAAAGAAAGAAACTACAGATCAATATTCCTTATTAATATAAATACAAACATCCTCAACAAAAAACTAGCACTACAAATCCAGCAGCATGTAAAAAAGATTATACACCATGACTAAGTGAGATTTACCCAAGGAATGCGAAGTTGGTTCAGTATAAGAAAACTAATCACTAAGATACATTATATTAATAGAATCAAGAGAAAAACACCATGATCATCTCAATAGATACAGACAAAAAAACACTTAACAAAATCCAACAATATTTTAGGATAACACTCAAAAAACTGAAAAGGAATGTCCTCAAAAGCTGCGTCATACTTTCTGGTGAAGAATGAAGGCTTTCCCCCGAAGATCAGGAACAAGACAGGCAGAGTACTCTTGCCATCGCTTTTCAACAATGTACTGTAGGTTCTAACCAGAAAAGATAGGCGAAAAAAAAATGTACCTAGACTATAAAGGAAGAAGCAAAATTATGTCTATTTGCAGATGGGATGATCTTACTTACAAGTAACTTCTGCAAATCCACAAGAATCTGTGAGAAGTAATAAAGAAATTCAGCAAAGTTGCAGGATACATGCTCAGTATTAAAAATTGAGTTTCATTTTGATACACTAGCAATAAACAGTCTGAAAATGAAATTTTAAAAATTTTACTTGCATTAGCATCAAAAAGAATAAAATTCTTAGGAATTAATTTAACACAACTAAATTTGTGTGGTGTGTGGTGGAAGCTAAAACAAAACACTGTTGAAATAAATTGAATATCACCTAAATGAATGGAAAAACATTGGTTGATTATGGATTGGAAGGCATAATATTATTAAGGTATTAAGGTGAGAATAATCCAAAAATTGATCTACAGATTTAATTCCTATCAAAATTCCAATTACCTTTGTTTTTTTGCAGAAATAAAAAATCTGATCCTGAAATTCACATACAAATTCAAGGAAACCAGGCTTACAACAACTATCTTGCAGAAGAACCAAGGTCGAGGACTCATACTTCTCACTTTCAAAACTTACTACAAAAGGATAGACATAAAGGGTACTGGAATAAAATTGCGATTCCAGAGATAAACCTGTGGTCGAGTGATTTCAGCAAAGATTCGAAAAGCATTCAATGTGGATAGTATAATCTTTTTAATAAATGGTTCTAGGACATCTGGATATTAACATGCAATAGAATGAATTTGGATCCCTACTTCACACCACATACAAAACTCAACTAAAATTGATCAAAACCCTACAAATCATTGCTAAAGCTATAAAACTCTTAGGAGAAAATATACCTGTCAATCTTTGTGATCTTGAGTTAGTTGATTGACTTTTAGATATGACACCAAAAGCAACAATAACATAAAAATAGAGAAATTGGACTTCGTTGAAATTGAAAGCTTTTGTGCATCAAGCACACTATCAAGAAAGTGAAAAGACAAATCTATATTTGATAAAGGCCTACTATCTATAATATATAAACTCGTCTTACGTGTCAACAATAAAAAGACAAACCACTTAAAAATAGGCAAAGAATTTAGATAGATATTTCTACAAAGAAGATACACAAATGGTCAATAAAGAGGTGAAAAGATACCCAAAAGTATTAGTAGTTAGCAAAATGCAAATGAAAACTATAATGAGATACCATTTCATACCCACTAGGATGGCTATCATCAAATAAATGGAAAATAAAAAGTATTGGATGAGAATGTGGAAATATTAAAACGCTGAACTATTGCTGATAGAAATGTAAAATGCTGCAGCTTCTGTGGAAAACAATTTGGCAGTTCCTCAAAAAGTTAAACATAGAGTTGCCATGTGACCTAGAAATTCTGCTCCTAGGTATATGCCCAAGAGAATTAAAAACATGCCTAACAAAAACTTGGACATGGATGTTAATAGCAGCATTATTTATAAAGCCGAAAGGTGGAAAGAATGCAAATGCTTATCAACAGATGCATAGATAAATTGTATTATCAATACAGTCGAATGAATGCGTTTAAAGCAATAAAAAGAAATGAAGTACTGACATATGTCACAACTTGGACAAACCTAGAAAACATTATGCTAAAGTAGCCAGTCGCAGGGCCCACATATTGTATAATTCGATTTATATGAAATGTCCAGAATACACAAATCCATTGAGACAGAAAGTAGATTAGTGGTTGCCTGGGGATGGGCATAGGGCAGAACGGGGAGTGACTGCTGTTTAGAATGGAGTTTCTTTTTGTCGTGATGATAAAATATTCTGGAATTATACAATGGTGATGGTTTTGCACAACCAGTGAAATATACTAAAAGTTAGTGAATTATATACTTGGAAATAGAGAATTTTGTAGTATGTGAAAATCTCAATTAAAAAAATAATTTGCCATTGCTATACATTTTATATAAGACTCTTGATAAAGTGTATCACTAATATTTCTATGCTGAAAATAAGATTTGAACTCGCCAAATTAGAAGTATTTTCCAGAAAATAAGGTTTCCAGATTACAAAATTATGCTGATCTGAATACGTGTAAATGAAGGATTTACTGCACTGTAATATGCCTTAATGATATATACACTTAATACTTCTTGGTTTGGGGGATCCTCAAGAAATGATGCTATATCTCTTCCCTTTGACCGAATACAAATAAATATTTTAGTGTTCGATTCACTTTTTAAAGAGTTAAAGAAGTTTATAAATATTGCAAGAAATGTACTCCACCTTCTCTACATTGTGCACTGTGTTTGTTGAATGTGCTCAATAAATGATCACAACAACAGCAGTGACATAAAACAATGTATAATAGAAGTGTCTTATTCACATATTATCCAGCACAACAGTTAGTGTATATAATCAGCAAGAGGTATAAGCCTCAGTCCACAAACTCAGGTATTCAATGTATTATAATTTTACTTGATTTTCCGTAACAATTTAATTGCCGTACTTCTCCAAGTGTGTTGTCATTTTTATCATAATCCATTCTCTGTGTTCACTTACTCAGACTCTCATTTCCCTGAGAGTTCAATTCAAGTTCTGGAAGGTTTATGTTGCGCTGAGGAGTCAGGGGTGAATATCCGGTTCTTAAGGCCACCAGCTGTCACTAGAATGTAATTTCTGCAAAACCAGAGATTTTGCGGGCACTGATCGCTGCTGTGCCTCACTATGTGTAAAAAGGTTTGGCACATTATAGAGGTTCAATAAATAATTGTGCAATTAATAATGTCTTAAGCTAGCATTATCTAAGATGACCAGTGGTCTTATCGGTTCTCCATTATTAGTGTACAAATTACTGTTTTCAGGGATCTTCCGGCAAAGCTTTGGGAGAGTCTCTGAATCTTGTTAGCTCTTATATGGCTAGAGACATCATGCATTCTTTTCTGATCGCTGCATTCCCACCATCTCTCAAGGGCTCTTCACAGCAAATGAGAAACAGGTCTCACAGCATAAATTTACCTGGAATTTGGCCAAAGCAGAGGGCACAGAGCCCTTTTCTCTAACACTCACTACTGCTCACTCCGCTTTGCTTTGTTTCTGCTCAGGGAAGCCTATTCTCCTCCAGGGTGTGTGGGAAGAGAGCGTGGGGAGGGGGCTGGTTGCCAGGAGTAACAGGATCCTTACTCTTATTTTTTTTCTAAAAAATTTTATATCCTTTTTATTCCTTTCTGAGTATAGACTTTTGAAATTTAAAGTCTCAAAAATGACTCATCTTTTAGCTTCTTTAATCCTCTCATTTTCTTTTCTCAAGGTAGTGAGTAAGAATGCCTGACTATTTAAATGTGGGAAAGGCAAAGAAGATAATTCTGCAAGCGGGAAATATTAAATAAGTAAAATTTAATAAACATAAGTAAATAATTATATTTTTGTATATACTAACATATACAGCTACGTCACAGCTTGAGACAGAGGCAAAAAAGTGATATAATAATTGAAGGATTGATGCTACATAAAATCAACTGTCTAAATTGTGAAATTCTAAGTTACTTCATTTATTCTGCAATACTCTTAAAGAAAATGTAATTAGAATATATAATAAAAGTAAGATAATTGCTGTACACTTGATCATGGGAATATCCACTCCTAACACAGGTATTAACTCAAGTCGAGGAGGGGTGTAAAAAATAAGGTTAAGATATAGATTCCCTGATGCTCTTCTACTGATAGAAAGCCAAGAAGAATGGTATGATGGAGGGCCCTGTGTTCCACGCTAACGAGCTTGAACTGTGTCCTGTATCAGGTAGTAAATAAAAAGTCATCTTGCTGGGTCAACATTGACTTTCTTTTCATTAAAACTACCAACACAGACCTCATTCTGCTTTTTTATTTACCTGTGGTCTTCTACAGCAATATCTGTCTTCTCCTATTTTCAAGCAATTTAAAATTACTATCAGAATGTCCTCTCCTATACTTTGCGAGGATTATTAGCTCCATAGTCTGATCACCTGCTTAGCAAGAACACTAAGAAGTTAATATACAAATCTGTTTTATTATATCTTTGTGTTTCAAAGTTGTTTTCAGTGGACTGCACTTTAAATCAGATAAATAACTAAGAATGGTGATTTCTGGCACCTTTGTTCGTCAATGAGGATGAGTGTTATTTCTCTATTTTTAAAAATAAGAATTAGGTGCAAAATTCAGTACGAATGAGACACAAAAACAGTTTAAATAGAACTGTGTCTTGTTTATTGAAATTTAAACGGTATAGTCCCCTCCTCATTTATTTATGCACTATTGTACTTATGTATTCCTAGTTTATAGAGACAGCTTGCTCTTTGAAAAAGTTCAAAGACTGAAATTGTAATTGTTATAATTTCCCATGCTTTTCTCTTAAAAATACATATCAGTAAATTTTAATTCATGTTATCAGCAGTATATACATATATATAAATATTACAATTCTTTATTAATCTTTGAGTCAACTAATATTTTGCCACATCTTGGCACATTATATATTCCAGGTAGGTATTAACAGTAAACTTCTGGAAGTGAGAGTATAGCAACCCCAATCACCTCTGAAAGGGCATTGTAATGGCCCCAGATCACAGTAAGGATATTACTAGAATGTCAAAGCTGGGAGTAGGCATCACCTTTCCTCTATGCAAATATTTTGAAAAGAAGCCCCAGGGAAAAGAGCATTTGGATGTCAATTTAGAACAGGTGGACGAGACAACAGGGGAGCTCCATCAGACAGGAGCCAGCACACAGCAACAACAGACAAGGCTGCTATTACTGTGTTTTGTGCCCATCAATTAACTCCTCAAAGAAATAAGATCACAATACTAATACATGTCACACATTTATTGGAAAAGAAGCAGTTCCAGCATATGTGGACATTAGGGCTTAAATATCAGGGAATTACAAAGCAAAATTTTTATTGGACTTTTGTCAAAGTTGAGGCTCTTTGAAATCAGACTACTATTTTAATAACTTCTTTTCTCACCCGTTTTCCCACTCCGTCAAGGGGTTTAAGAAAATTTAAGAAGCATGATGGCAGTGTCAGTCTTCATAATGTCACTTCTTAATTCCAGCCATCTTTCAAATTACCAACTTTCCTAATCTAATTATATAAATGGTAATTACCTATAAAATAGCAATTAATTCTGAGAAGCACCTGTAAAGACGGAATTGCACTTCTGAAACCTGAAACCTTGTATCAGTAGGGATTAAATTCATTGAAGTCAACGGAATGCAATACCTGAAGAAAGCTTGCACTGAAGCCTAAGGTTATGAACTTTCTAAACACGGTAGAATAATTTTCTCCACTTTGCTTGAGTTTCTCAGCTGTGGTGGTGAAGGATGTGACTAACTCCTGACTTGACTTATCCCAATGGAAGCTTACATGATTAGGCTTTGTAATATTTAATATCTTTATTCTAAAATTCAAAAAATGAATTTAATGGTAAGAACAAAGGAATGTAAATCAAAAATTGTCATCCTCCCTTTCACTTGGTCCTATCACTTCAGAGGCAAGAATTTCAGCCCCAAATTTTATGTGTATAGACTATGTGACCAATTGAGTTACTTGTTGCATAAATGTAGGGAAAAGAAGGAAATGATATGCATCAGGGCAAGTCTGAAAATCTGTTTGTACCATTGGGTCTCAGCGAGAACAATTTACTCCTCCCCCAGCAGAAGATATTTGGCAATGTCTGGAGAGACAATTTTGTTTGGACCAGTTGAGGGGGTTGCCACTGGCATCTAGTGGGTAAAGAGCAGAGATGCCACTAAACACTACAGGGCACAAGAAAGCTCCCCAAACAAGAATTCTCTGTCCATGATGCCAATAGTACCATCACGTGTGCCACCTAATACAGAGGAACAGAAGATATTAAAGTCAAATGAGCACCATCATAGAGGAAACACACAAAGACATGGTTGAACCATGTTTGCATATGTATTGGTAATATAGTGCTGACATGAAAAAATAATATGAAAGACATCAAGATCAATATTGTGAGTAGAAACTAGGAAACGATCATTGTAGTTGATAATTAGATACACAATAGAGTACTGTGTATGATAGATATATTTAGACTGACTCTCTCAAAAAATATATCCGCTAGAATTCCAGTTAAATTAATTCTAATATCTCTCTCTTTATCTATAAATTATGGAGTTCCCAATAAGGGAGGTTTTACAGCAATCAGTAGTTTCTATGAAAAATCTTGGCAGTAATGTAGAGACAAATTCATGAACTTGAACGGATCACGGAAGAGTCAGATCATGAATTCATCAATTAATGAGGCTTTATTCTATTGGCTATGACCTTTAGTTTTATCAGAAAATCCTAAAGTAAGAGTTTGAATCCTAAAATCTTGAGCTAAAAACTAATCTTGCCACCATGGAAATCTGGGTTTATGTTTGGCTTTGGTTAAGAGTAGTCTCTTATTCTAAGAAAAAAAGAACATAACTGCACTCAATTATTTTCTGTGTGGAGGTATTTTATGGATCAAAAACTCTTTATGTGGAGATGTTTATCTCTTTTAAATTTATTCCTATTGTGCCATGACCTCCCCAAATGGTTTCCCTCCCTTGTTAACAGTTTTAACTTGTAGGTGTGTGTCCAGTACTTGAGAATATCTCCCCATGGTGTGTGGAAAATCATCCACCTTCTGAGAAAGACAACTACACACCAGTTCACATCTCTTTCCTTCCGTCTCCCAGATAAGACTTCCTTGCTATAACCCTGGACCATTTAAAAATCCTGGTGGGATGAAGGCTTAGAGAAATGAAAAAGTAAAGTATCACAGATAAAAACATTGAATCATACACAAAATATTATAAAATTTGGAAAAGAATGAAATAAATCAATATTGGTATCATTTAATCTTGTAACAACAAAAATACAAGAGAATTTAGTTACAGGGTCTGATTTATCCATGTTTTTTATTAAGAGACTTCTCATATCTACAAAGGATTAATTAAGAGAAGTAGCTTAATGAATTTAGTAGAAGTATGAATGTGAATAAGTAAGAGATTCTTTACTATTTATCATAAAAATTCTATTAAAGTATATTGATGGAGATTGTTTTATATTTATTCATCTGAAAATCTTGTATTCATTTGTCACTTTTTGTTTTAAAAAATCTCTTTTTATGGCACAAACTTAAGGATAAAATTTGAAAATAAATTACAATTATTTCAATATATACTAGGCACAATGAATCTCATTGGCTTATGCAGGATAACCCACTAATTGTATCTTAGCTTATACAGCATATTTGTATCTAATGAACCAGAGGTTGAAAGCTGAACTATTCATTCAGCCAGCTCTGTTGAGAAGTTTATCACAAAATTCACCAACATTTCATCTATTTTCAAACAAGACTACACACATTGTCTTTTTATATTACTTTTTTAAAAAAATCTTGGAGGGAAAAAATAGATGTACACATATGCCCTCTTGCTCTGAAATTATTCCTTTACGATTTCAGTTTGAATCATTCAAGTTAGTAAGCTAAAATTATTTCCTTTACATGTTTATTCCCTCCAACCATTCTTATTTAATCAATTTGTCCTGAGACAATAGCGGAAATCATCTTTGTCGATAGTACTACTAAAAAAAATCTTAGCATGAATTACAGGTAACATGAAAATGTTAATATACCTTCTGTTGATTTCTTCTGCCTCTGGATACACAGATTCATTTTTGATCATTCTAGAAGCTGTGAAGAGAATGTTTCCTAATAAAATGATCCTCTTGCTACTGTGCTTCAGAGTTCCTTTATTATTGTAAATTGTACAGCTTTCCTGATGGACAACATGACCTATCACACCTATGCTTGCTTAAGAAGGGGACGTTTGGCCCTCCTCTGTCACTAGGGAGCCAGTGTGGTGAGGATTCTAGGAAAAGTGGAAAGGGATGCAAGAGTCTTTAGAAAGGTCAAACTGTCTGACTGTGCTCAGTCACGCAAAATGACAGAAGAGTGTTCTAGATGTGGAGGAGTAAGGGAGAAGAATAAGTCACCAAGATAATGAAAATGAGTAGCCATGCTGACTTTTCTAACCAGAGAATTCTTGTGTAAAAATAATTGACTGTCTGAGTTAAACCTACACTTAAATAGCATAATTGCAAGCTATTAAACTCAGATAATTATGTGTATATAATATGTAATTGGTTTGCAGTGGTGGTGGTTGTTCAAATTAACAAAGGAAAAGAGAGAAGGAGTTGTGTAAGTGTTCACAAGTCTTACTTTTCATGGCTGGGAATTAATAGATACTAAATCAAATTTTTAAGTAAATTAGATAGTTGTCTAAATGTATTAGTTGAATGCATAAGAGTAAGTATGAACAAAATTCAGTGCTTTCTTTGGCAAAATGGAGAGGTGAGTGTCTCTTTATACCCTTTGAGGATTTAAAAAAAATTTTTGTCCAAATATATGTTTTTCAGTAATAATAATTATAAAAAACTAGTGTAATTAAAATGCAAACACGTCATTGGTTTTTAGACATAATAGATAACGTATAAAATATGCTGGTATTCATGGTGGATTACCTTATTATTCTGCAAATACTGACCTTTCCCTCCCCCTCTACCACCACTACATAGTATGGGCCCCTGTTCCACTGATATCAGCTTCTATGTGATTTTCTTTGGCCAATTGAATGCACCAGTGTGGCTTTTCTCCCTGGAGCCTTTAAGAGGTACAATGAGTTTCTTGCAGACCTTGAATTTCTGCCATCTGCCATGAGAAGAGCATGGTGCCCCAGGTAGCTTCTAGCCTCAGAGAGTGACATACATAGAGTACATCCGAATCCAACCAGCAGCTGCAAACAGAGCTGCCACAGTCTTTCAAATTTAAAAAAGCTAGTGTGAGCCAGAAGTAAATGTTTGTCCATGTAAGCCACTGAAATGTTAGAGTTTATTTGTTTCACAACATTATTACAACAAAAATATAGCTACTATAATCATGCTATCATTTTTGCCACAGTAGGTGAGTGTACTCTATTTACTGCTCCAAATGGAAAATTGTTTCTTACCTCCAAAACAGTTAATGGGAATTCCAGATGGCAACTAATTTGGGTTGGGTTCTCTGTTTCACTAAATTGATGACATTGAGGAAATCATAAGGGCTTTAGAGTGTGAAGCATTATGTCCACACCCTGGTTCTTCCATTTAATACAATGGTCAATTTTGGACAAGTTCCTTAACTCTGTGAATTTCAGCTTCCTCATTTGCATAAGGGAAATAACACCAATCTCATGAGTTTGTAAGAGTCAAATAAAAATAACGTGAAAAGTACCTACCATATTTTATGGCACAATGTAAGATCAATAATTAGTAGGTAGAGTTAATTACTATTCAGCTATATTTCACTGTTCTTCAAAGAGAAAATAGCTTTGGATAATAATGGATTCTAAGATTTCCAACATTAATTTTGATTCCGTAGGTAATCTATGATGCCACCAAGACACTTGATTTTGGAAGTGAATGCATAATCAGCTGGAAGATATGAAATAAAGAAAAAGAAGAAAGGGCAATACAAGAAATATTGAACGGGACATGCAGTTATTAGACACGCAGGATTCTTTTGGCTGTGAGTAGCAGACAACTTAAAAAAAACTAGCTTTATTATATGCAAATATATTACCTCACATATACATTGAAAATATCGTAAGCCTAGCGGTTGATTGGCCATTTCATCAACTATCCATCCTCTGTATTGGCTAAATCTTTGAGATTGTTCTAAAATAGCTAAAATTCTTTTAGGTTTCACCATCCAAATTCAGGAGGAGTGGGAGACCATCTCTTGTGATTTTCTCCAGAGACAAGGAAACTATTTTCAGAAGCTTCAAGCAGAATTTGCCTCATGTTTTACTGACCAGAATTTGATCGTGTTCAAACACTAGGAAGATGAACGAGCTTACCTGAAAAATACTAGGCCCTCGTCTGGAGCTGGTGGTGGCTCGGCTTCCTCTGATGCACAAGGTGCTATTATGGAGAGACGGTTACCTGAGACAAACGAGGGCTCTGTTAGAAAAGAGGAAAGGACGTGTGAAGCAACCAACTACATCTCCTGCAAAGTAGAAATGTACTTTCCCTGATAAACGTTTTTCATATTATATAGGGTTTTACTTATAATAGATGTCATTTTTTAAATATCAACTAATCTTAAGGAACAAAGAGAAACTTTTGAAAATGGCATCTGACATATTTTAGCCTAGTTGACCATTAAACCTGTAATTGATTTGGAGTACAGCCACCACAAGCTGTTCCAAGAAAGAAAAAATAAAGGGCTTTTATGAAACACTCATCTAAGAATAGAGGTATGCATTTTTCCTCTACATGGGCAATGCACATTATAGTACTTTCCTTAAGAACTCTGCAAGAAGTTAAAATGCAGTTGTAAAAGTACAGCCCAATACAATGGTCCTCTGTTAGTCATTTTCACTAGTTCTTGCATATAAAAATAGTCGGCTTTTAGGTCACCTACAGATAAGGAATTTCTGGGTCTTCAGAAGAAAAAAGTTATCATTTTTATATTCTCTTCCAGTGTGATCCTTTACAAAGACACTTTCAAATGCATGTTCAACATTTTTATATATTTAAATTCAACAAATGGAAAAACATTTTCCATCTTCAAAAATGGCACTTAACTCTTGAATTCACAGATTTTGTATTTTTCACTTCAACAGTAGTTAAAAATAATGCCTGCAAAAGGAATCTCATTATTCTTGAGTAACTTATTAAAAAAACTGTATATAGAGCCATTTAAATTTTTATTTCTCATCTACAAAGATGTGAGACCTTATTAACAATGAAATGACTCCCAGATGTATATGACTAAAAACACAATAATAATCAATCCTCAGCCATGGAATGATGGAGACCATCATGATGCATGCGTTAAGTCTTCAACTGCAGCGCTAACGTCTGCCCTTCTACTTGGGATGTGCTGTTGCTTCTATTTTCCATCTCGGCCAAGGTCTAGTTTCAGGGGTTTCCACTTGCACTTTTCTACCATTATAGATATTCCTGGACAGGTTAGGTAACCAATTTTAGGGTCTGTAAGCTATTACATACATGAGGAACCACTTTGAGACAGACCTCGGCCAGGACTTTATCTCCCAGGCTCCACATCTTCCCACTCTAGCTGTATGGGGACGATATGATGGTATTTTGAGTCCCCTGTGAGGGAACTTCTACTCCATATACATGCTTTGGCATTGAAGAGTCCTTCCTTAGGTGTCTGCAACAGCTTCCAGCAATGAGTTAAGTCTGAGAACTGACTCAGTTATGAAAACTATGGCCATCACCACAGATCAATGGAAGTCAGTACCTCCAGTTGCTATTGTGATTTTGCTGCCCATTGTGGTAATTACGTTCATCTTGCCTCCGGAGATGAAGAGATACCAACCCGTGCTTACCAAGGTCAACCACCACTGACCTTTTCAATAATGACAGTTACCATATTATTAACACTTCTTTTTGGTTTAGTGAAAGAAGAGTTCTGTGGAAGTTCTTGGGAAACATAATTAGCCGGTGGATTCTCTACTCTTATGAAACAAATCCATTCCGGCATGCCCACCTTTCTGAGACCTTTGACCCCTTCTTCATTCTACCAGAGCAATTCTTCTAAATGTCCTTTGTTGTAGGTCATCATTTTTTCCTAAACTTCATCTAGACACCACAGCAGTGCAGTGGCTCTAGGTATCGTTGCTAGGACATAAATCTTGACACACATGTGAGTAACAACGTATCAGTGAAATCCTTCTTATCTAGCCTGATATTCTACCATACCGCCCCCATCCCAGTGCAACAACCTTAAGATCCATTTCAGGATATTTTCTCACAGTTCCTGCCATATGTATGAGCTGGATCCTTCAGTTATTTACATGAAGGATATCTTTTCTCCTAAAGCAGAAAGAGTACTTCCACAATTGGCGTTTGTCAACTTTTCACTGCTTATTGACCTAGAAAGTCATGAGACGAAGAATGGATCACCATGAAGAGGTTTTCCTCCTCAGGTAAGGTTCTGCACAGTCTGCAGGCTAGAAGGGGCTGTCTCTTCTAGAAAAGAGGGGCAGGCCACTTCCAATGGCTCAGTAAATTCAAGAAAATCTAAGCATTTTAATTCTCCAAGTGCATGCACACAAATGTCCCTGTCCCAGATCCCAAGCCCCGCCCTTTCTCTGAAAGTGCCCTGATTTTGCTGTTGGAGACACGCTACAACTGTGAATTAAGCCTTTCCTAATAGTCACAATCAGATCTTGGGTTTGGTTTTCTGCCCAATATGAGCTCCAGTTTGGGAAATAAAACCTTTTTAAGTGCTATCAGTGAGATCTTCTGGCTTTCTTACCATGCTCCTGAGTTGAAGGTTGGCTAACTTAAGCCTACCATTCCTTTCCTACCATGTAGCGAGGGTGCTAAACAGTATATGACCATCCAACCCTTCAGACCTTATCATTACTATCCACCACATATTGCATATGCTAGAGACATTGGGTAAGCCAGTGCATCTCCTATATATCAGATCCCAAATCTCCACAGATGAGGGTCCTAGTAATGGTGATGCTACAGTATGTCAAGGCTGATACACTATCACCACCCCACTTACCAGCAGCATAATAGTCCTTGCGATCTGGCCAGCCTAGGATCCAACTCAAAACCTTCTCCTGAGAATTTATGTCCAGTTTTGGTACCGAATCTCTTCTTGTGGGTTTCCATAGATTTAGACCCAGAGACAATGATTCAAGTGCAATCCTGCAGGGAAATGGAGATTAATATACAAAAAGGAAGATAGACAATAGTGTATTATTAAGCCAGTTACTGCAGTGGGCACCTGAAACTGAATCCTACAGAAAATGTTTGGGAAATGGTATGAAACATAGCATTATTCCTCTTGAGGGTCAAGGAAATGGTACTATTAACATATTAATTGTCATCACTCATATTTTGAAGGCTGCTCACAGAAGTTGATAATTCTGTGACACTTCTGCTGTGCTTCATGCTCAGAAAGAATGACCTCTCCTCTCAAAAAAAATCATCCACAAAGACATAAATATTCACAGGTAGAAGTTGTCTAGAGCACACTGAAACTGAGCCCATGGGGTTATATGTGGGGTGCTGACCATCTCTGTCAGTACCATGTTTGACAATACCATATTTGACTGAGAAAAATCTCTCACAAATCTAGAAATTTCTCTCTTCTCTAGATTTTGATTTTCTCTTTAATTTTGTTCTGCTAATTTCCATACTTTTTGATCGGTGCTTTTAAGGAGATAGTTTTATATTTTTAAAGTATTTTCCATGAATTATCATAATATCATTACTAATAAAGAAATTGGTCATAATATGCCCAGAACATATTCAAATTTGGTCAATTGTCCCCCAAACGTCTTTTACAATTTGTTTGTTAAAATTAGAATTTATTCAAGAACCAGAGATTACATTTACTTATTATGTCTCTACAGTATCTTTTAAACTTAAACATTCTTTTTTTTTTTGCCATGGCATCAATATTAACTTGTTTATCTTATGACCTTTAACTCGCCTCTCTATCCTCTTCATTTTCTCCAAATTAGACAATAGATGTAGGTTTGATTGAATTTGTTCAACATTTTTGGGAAGAAGAGTACATAGACGATGTTCTTTATTTCATATTGTGTAACGACAGAAAGCCTATTAATTTAAATGATGTCTCAATTCTTTATCAAAAATGAAATAAAATATATTTAAGGAGGTTTATAATATTCATTAAGAAATCAAGCACCAAATCACATCACCACTGGACGATATGTATCATTAGCATTTTTAGTGTATATTTGCCAAATTTTCTTTGCAATAAATTCCAGTGTTTTTGTGCTTAGAAAATTCTGCTCCTTCATGGATAAATCTTTATCTATATTTCTTCCTAGGATTTTTAAATACACAATTACTTTGGTAGATGCTTTAAGTAATGTTCTAACTTGCTATGTTTCCAAGTTACCTATTTTTTCAATACTATTTTCAACAAAGAGTTCCTTTTAATTTTTCAATTATTTAAATCACTTTAAATTAAATTACTTTTGTGCTCCCAGGTATTGTTGGATCTCACTATACTTGAATTTTTTGCAAAATAAGAAAACTTATTCTCATACAGTTATATAACCCTAGCTGCAGTTTTTAAGAATTCCCTATGGTTTCTAAGAGATTGTCAACAAGTAACTTCAGGTTTCTTTCCCACTTCATAATCTTAGAAGAGACGATACTTTGACACTGGTTATGCCTATTCTGAATAGGCCTTGGGTTCATCTCATTTCCCTCCTAACACCAGGTCATTAATTAGTCTCTTCTTGTTACCCAATCTGCTTACCTGGAATAGTCTTCTAATTACAGCAGGGCCTTTAGCTGAGCCATTTGCACTCTAAGACATTATTTATCTTTTGATTTTTTTCCCTTCTTTCACATAAAGCAGTAGAGATGAGGAAAAACAATTCAAGCTAACTCTTCTTGGTCTAATCTGTGCTATTTTTCTTTCAAAGCCTATGACTAACCTTCTCTTTCCAATAGGCTGTTTCTTTTTCTTTTGGTCTTTTTACCTCTTTCATTTGCCTCTTTTCCTCCACATGGATGGCTTTACGTTTTAAATCATAGAATTTTATATCTAATATATTCACCATTTAAACCTCTTTACTTGAAAATTAAAAAAAAAAAAACTTAATCCGAAATAAAATATTCTATAAATATATCATTCTAATGTTTTCCAAATTATTTTCAAATTAATTTCAGGTCATATACATTATTGTGTGATTTTCTTTTAGCATTAAATTCTCTTTGTTTATTTAAACTTCACAAAATATTTCACTTATCAGTGGATTAAAAAAAGAGTTTTCTTTTTCATCCATTTAAAATATGTTTAATGAAAATTTGTTCTGTTTTAAATTTTAGAGTATGGCTCATAGCGTGTTGTAGTTACAATGTTTGATGTCTCTTTACTCATTTTTCTTTCTCTGAAATAGTTAAAAATGAGATAAGACGAGTACATTTAGTTAACAATTTCTTAAGCTTTAAATGAGAAAATCCTATTCTAATGCAATGTTGTTGGTTGGCACAGTATTTCTTTAGTGAACGACAGCTACAAATCGTATTACTCTGTAAAACTTATTACTTTGAAATGTTTCTCAAGACATTTTATGTTAATCCCATTATAATGGGACTACAATCAAGCAATTGCAATGGTAGTAATTTTCACTGCTTTTATAGAAAATGTAGATAGATTGGACTGAATCCAAAACCTACTCCAAATAAAACAGCTAGCAACTGTTAGGTTCTTGATAACAATAAATGCTAAACTGTCTTCCATAGACACTAACGCAAAAAACTATGCATGTTTGACTTAGAAATTATGGATCCTTAAAACTTCCAATTTTCGTTGTAGGATATTTTATGAAGGAATTTAATTTTAAGATTGGAGAGATGAAGTCCAAATTCCCAGATAGGGCTCTTGTACTGATCTAATCTTCACAGAGCTGTACACACTGTGTTTAATAAAGCCTCCATGGCAAGTTTATCCCTGATAAAGTGCATATTAGTCACGTAGATTAAAATGAGAATGAGATCGTTTCTGTAAAACTGCTTTTAAGTTTAAGTATCTATTTTACTTCCATGTAGGCCAGATTAAATTGAATAATTAATTCTGAAAAATATGTTTGATTAAAATATACTTTAAGAAGTCTACGTGAAATGTTACTCTCTGTCATATGCATTCATTTCTTCAATTATTTAACAATTATGTACACAGGATTTACTATGTGCCAAGTATTGTGCTGGGTACCAAGGTTACAGTGACACAGAAGCCATATATGTACATTGTTATGAATATATTATTATCCAAATTACCTAAGAAGCAAAAATATTACAATAATAATAACAAAAATAGGTTAATATTTATTGAGTGCATTCTATTAAGGCATTGATAGCATATGATATGCATAATAGTCAGGAGTATTATTAAAAAAATTTACAGATAACAGACCTGAAATTTAATGAGATCAAATTATTTGCCCAATGTTGCGTAGCTACTATGTGGAAGAGCTGGAATTCAAATAAAGTTCTGATTGATTCCACAACCAGAACTTTTAACTATATGATTTACGGAAACGTTGAAATTCCATAAGAAGACTATAAAAAGTCAACTCTTAGCAGAGTCCTAAGATATAAAAATTATGAAACACATTTTCAATTAAATAAGAATGGATATAATTTCACACATTTTGAAATTAGCAATATTCCTTAAAAATGTGAGCTTATGCCTGCAAAGTTTCAGTCATCCTAAAACACATATAATATGCCAGTGACCTTGAAAAACCGTTCTGGAAAGCAATATGTTAACACGTGTCAAGGGTCATGAAGAATTTTTACACGTATGACACTTATACTGTCACTTATAGAGACCGCTCTCAGAAAATAATTTAAAGGAACAGTCAAAAGCATATGTCTAAAGATGTTCTAGACAGTATTATTTTTAAAATGAACAATTGAGCAACAGTATGTGAAATGTTATTAATTTTATTTAATCTGTCTAGAAAATGATATTCTTTGAAATAATTTTAAATATTTATAATAATAAGTAGATATATTTAACAATGATAATACAATTTTATCAATAAATATAACTAAACATAGTAAAAAATTTTAACTTCTATAATTCCAGCTATTTCATAATTGGTGAATATTTACAGACAATGACTGAAAATGCACTCAAAAATAAAAACATTTCATTTCTTGCATCACAAGGATAATGAGTAAACTTTTCTTTACTTTTTGTTTCAAGTAAATATACATTGCCTTAAAATTATTTTTGAAAGCTTATATTTTCAGAGAACGTTTTTCATTTAAAGATCAGAAGAAGGTCCTGATATATGTACTTAAAAATATGAGGTATAATTCATGTTTCCAGGTGATAATCTCCAAAAGTTTTTTCCTATTTAAATATTCCTATTATATACACAATATGTTTATTATATAATGGTATGAAAATCAGTTCTTAAAGACAATAATATAATGTCTTTGTAAAGCTACAGGTCAAACAAGATGTAATAGTTTCTTTTTTGTTTGTCAGATATTTGAAAAACTCAAATGACTTGGTACTTTTTCCTTCTGTTAGACAAACAAAATAACTTCTTACTTTAGGCAAAAATGTCAACTTATGCAAAAATTGATTGACTTTATTTTTCATTCATAGTAGAATGTCTCCATACATTTATAGAAAGATGAACTGAAAAAAATCAAGACAAAATTCAAAATAAGTGAGGGAACATAGACCACATTTCTTGAGGAGAGAAGTTGCACAGTCACATTATAGGAGAACATGTGGAATGGGAGATATTGCTGTGACTAACTTTGAGAAAATGCAATCCGGCGTAATTCAGCTTCTGAATCCACTTCTCATTTTCTGAGTTCTGCTAACATCTGTGCATGTGACACCCATTTAGCCCTAGTGCTGTGCTAGAAGTTGAGATTTAAAGAACAAGATACATCCTCATTCTTATGGATGGGTAAATAGGCAATTACTGTAATTGCTAGTTGAAAGGTATATGCAAATCAAGATGTTTGAATATATAGGGAGGGGTTAGGTATAGGAAAGAAGATGGTAATATCTAAGAGGAGTCTTAAATGACTAACGGAAATTTGCTAAGAAACAAGAAGAAAGTGTTAGAGAGTGTTTCAGCCAGAAAGAGTACATTTTAAAGGTTCTGAAACCTGAGAATATGATCTAGTTGGGAGATGGCAAGTAGTTCAAAATGGCAGGGGCTTAGAATATGAGAAAACAAAGATTGTAAGAATTGAGACCGACAGGGTCAACATGAGCCAGATCATAAAGCATCCTGGATGTTCCACTAAGGGGACTTACCTTGCAGCTCCTCAGAATCAAGTGATGGTTTTTAATCGGGGGAATAAAGAATCAGATTTGAAAGACCAATCTCAAACAGATTTGAAAGACCAGTTTTACAGATCTCAAACTTTCCAGCCTCCAGAACTGTAAAAAAATAAATTTCTGTTGTTTCAGCCATGTAATCTGTGGTGTTTTGTTATGGTGCCCCAAGCAAACTGAGACATTAGTAGAGCACAGTGAGTGTATAGAAGAGGCAAAGGCATCATGCCATATAGCAAGCAGACCACTCCCCTGGAGAGCTGATGAATAGACTTTAAAAATTGCCATTCCCTCCCACTGCACCATTGATTTACCTTGTCTTTCAATTTTATCATCGAAACTTATTTTTCTCCTTAGGTTGGTATCTGAATAAGTATAATATTTTTAGAGGATATTATATTGGTTAAAGTAGGACATTGCTCTTTCTTTATAGTAGTTGCTAAGAAATTAAAGAATTCCTAACATCATGCAAAAACATTAAGGGAGATGCAGTCATTAATTAGTTCCTGAGACCTGCTTAACAGTAGATTCTGAGGCCAAGACTGTTTTTCAAGCCAACTGGCAGTATTTTTGATGAGGTATTCTACCAATGCATCAGAAAAATAAAATGATATGAGAGATATAGAATATTGGATCATGATGTTAGACCTATTCAATCAATACAAGAAATATATGGTAGTTACAACAGTGTCAATAATTAATACAGACATTCGAATAATTTTCAAATATAGCAGTAACGCTTATTTTCCACCGTAAGGACTTCCCCTCTTATTTGTAAACATCTTTTAAACGTAATATACATTGTTCACTTTTTCAGGTTTTCTTTCATTTTCTATATCAGTGTTTTGTAGTTTTCAGTTTCTAGTCCACTTTTTGTTAAGTTCATTTTGTTTTATTTTTAAGATGCTATGTGTAAATTATGCTGGAACAGAAGACAAGCACTTCTATGACCTCTGGTGACCAAAAAGTAAGACCAGGTAGTATGAGGGTAACAAAACCAAGAAACTACTGAAACCTGTGTGTAGAGTGTTTAGGAGTTGTCTCATTTTGTAAATCAATATCATTAGCTTCCTAAAGAATCTTTCCTAAAGTTCGTTGTGAGATGGACTGACTTAGGAACAATCTCCTTGGTTTGGAATGCTGCAGAATAGAGGAGCATTTTAGGTGATGCAGAACCCACACCTTATTATTGAACAATTACACATGGTTATAAATGATCCAAACACACAGCAGGTTGTTCCCAAGGGGTCAGTTAACATTGTGGACTGGATAAGAGCCACTGTAAAGCTTGTTTACCCTGAGAAAGAGAATTGTCCTTCCTCTCCTGTAAATGCCAAATGGAACTACCCAGATGAAGCAGCTGATATGTTGTATACACAAACCAGGCTGGGTTGGCTTTATGACGATTAGATGTTCATTCACTTAACATGTCTCTCACTAAAGTCACGGCAGATGGGTGAATAAGGAACTCTCTGCATGATCACTCCATGTAAACTAGCTGCTGAAAAATTAAGCAATGATCAGAGAAGGAATATCAAATTTGGTGTGTCGCTTCCTCTTATGGGTCTTACAGATGCTCAGAAAATGAGAAGGGATAGTCAAGGGACCTGTCCCAGCAGGGTAGAAATCTCAACACCGTTATTAAGAAATGGTGTGAATTAAGCAGACGTTGGTGGGATCAAAACAAAAGTGTTAAGCAGGACTATCAGCAGTGGCATGGATTAATGGAAGACTCTGCTGGTCCCCCAGCATTGAAGGGACCTAAGAAAACCACGTCTACTTACCCTAGTTTGGAGAAATTTAAAAAGCCAGAAGACAAAAAGGACAATGAGAAATCTGACTTTGAATTATCAGATCAGTAGTCTGGCAAATTAATGAGAATGAGGATTGAAGGAGTCCAAGATCTCCCAAGGCCATAAGGACAAGTAGGGGTAAATTGGTCAGTGGTAGAGAAGAAAACTTTCTGGGTCTCTTTTTCTCAGGAGCCCAATGCACAATGATTCGAAAACCTTTGATGATGTCATAATAGGGGCTCTAATTAGATTGGGATGATATGGGGGATGCAAAGTTTGATGTGATTAAGGTAAAAGTTTGGAAGAAAATTGGAATTTTTGAGCCAACTTTATGTAAGGTGGTTGTATCTTTGCACGAATCTGTTATTGGGATAGATATTATGTTTGACCTGCGACACTTCCTCTACCTAGTGTTGTAAAACAGAAGGCACGTAAGTTTGCCCTTTGGTCATTATTAATTGGACGTACTAAATTACAACCTGGACATTTGCCTGAGCCCGCATAAGTTGTTAATATGAAACAATATCAGCTACATGGTGGGACAAAAATTACCACTTCATTAAGGATGTGTGAGAAGTTGGAATATGGGTATCAATAAATTCTCTGTACAATAGCCTGGTGTGGCCTGTGAAAAAAGGCAGATGGCCTAAGAAGACTAATAGTTTATTGTTGAGGCTTAACTAAGGTAGTACCGCCTGTAGCATCAATAGTCTCTGATTTGGTTTCATCAGTGGAAAAAAAAAAAATACAGCGAGCTAAAGGTACTCAATGATTTATCTTACAAATATTTTTTTCTTGATCTTGATATCAAAGAAGAGCCATGTGCAGTCTGCCTTCATGTGGGAAGGATCCTAATTTACATTTGCTAGCTCGCCACAGGGTTAGTTGAATTTACCAGCTCACTGTCATGATAACATCAAAAACTGAAGAACAAGCAAGAACTGAAGAACTCTATAAATATATTAAAACCATTGAATTTTACACTTCATATGAGTGGATTGCAATGGTATATGAGTTAAATCTCGATAAAACTGTTTTTTGAACAAAAGCAATTATGTTGGTGCACTGGAACTGATTTGGGGACATTTTTTAATATTCCTCACTTATATATAAGAAAAACTTACGTTGGTTAATACTTCTATTTGTTAAATGCATTAATAAATTGTATTTCCTGAAAAAGAAATCTGAAAAAAAAATGAACTAGCTATGTATCAAGAGCTGGATAAAAAGATACATAGTGAGGATAATTTATCATCCAAATCAGGAAGGTTTTGAATGTTATGGGGTGTGATTTATAATTATGTTGGGACAATAAGTATAAAGCAGAACTCAGGTAAACCAAGATGCATGACAAGACTATTTACATAATGCTAATGGGTGTGGGCTTCCTACTAAATTCAATGAACATCCATGGGTTAAAATAATGGAAAAGAAATGATTTATGTTTAAGAATCATTGGGATTGCAAGAAATGTAGTGTAAGAACGGGTTTGGATTTCAGCCATCAGCAAGACTGGACAGTAGAGACTGAGACCAGTTAGGAGGATGTTAGAATAATTCAGGCAAAAGAGGATAACTTTCAAAATAAAATGGTTTTAGTGGAGATGAATAAAAGTGGAAGGACTGAAAAGATAGTTAGGCGTAAATGTGTTCTGTAATAGTTGTTGACTAATGGGTAAAGGAGCCAATGGAAAAAGAAAGGACAAGGAAAAGAGAATGACCGGTTGATGGAGATATGAATGGGTGAAACCTTGACCATAGAGAGTATACATCAAAGGAGCTATTTTACAGTTATGTTACAGTTATTACAATTATTCTGGGAACAGAAGTTGGATTTGTCATTGAGATTGCAAGAAATTTTGGGAGTTTCAGTGTGATGGTGTTTAACAACCAAGAGAAATAGACGAGATCATCTCCTAAAAGTCAAAAGTAGGTAAGAGGTAGGAGGAGAATAGAGAAGGTTCGAAGTTGCACTTAAGATAAATGATAAGAGTTGAGTAGAAATAAAAGAAGGATAGAGATTTATTACTTTTTGATAAAGATCTAGTACTGTTTGAGACCATAAATTTGGACAGGCAGCATATTTGCGGTTACATGAATTTCTTTTTTCAGCAGCACCGAGCAGTTCGAATGTAGAAGGAGAGAAGAAAATTTTAAAAAACCACGAATAAAATGTAATATTTGATGCAATGCAGTGACGATAACAAAGCAGCTGAGGCTGAAATGATGAATTCTATTGCCTAAGTTAGAGAATCACCAAAGACAGAAGAGAGTTGATTAAGAGTAGATAAATATGTCAAAAGGCTAGTGGGCTTAATGGAGTTAAAATATATGTTAAGTAAGAATATTTCAAGGATAAAAAGATTGTAGTCAGGTATGAGGTTTTGCTTTTAATATCTGTGAGGTTTATCAGTCATGGGTGTTAAATTACAAGTTATGGTTTGAACCTAGATGCCAGGAGCAGAGTTTTGGTAATAGGTATGGTGTATTCGTTTGCTAGGACTGCCGTAACAAATTACCACAAACTAGATGGCTTGAACAATGAAAGTTTATTGTCTCACACTTCTGGAGGCTAGAAGTCTGAAATCAAAGTGTGGGCAGGGTTGGTTTCTCATGAGGGCTGTGAGGGAAGGATCTGTGGAGGACCTCTCTCCTTGGCTTACAGGTGGCCATCTTCTCCCCATATCTCTTGACATCATCTACCTCCATGCCCGTCTGTCTCTTTGTCCAAATTTCTCCTTTTTAAAAGGTCACCAGATATATTAGATTAGGGCCCACCCTAGTAACCTCATTTTAATCTGATTACTGCTATTAAAAAATCTCTTCTCCAAACAAGGTCACATTCTGAAGTACTAGGAGTAAGGACTCCAACATGGCTTTTTTTTTTTTTTTTTAAAGATTTTATTTTTTCCTTTTTCTCCCCAAAGCCCCCCGGTACATAGTTGTGTGTTCTTCGTTGTGGGTTCTTATAGTTGTGGCATGTGGGACGCTGCCTCAGCGTGGTCTGATGAGCAGTGCCATGTCCGCGCCCAGGATTCGAACTAACGAAACACTGGGCCGCCTGCAGCGGAGCGCGCAAACTTAACCACTCGGCCACGGGGCCAGCCCCATCCAACATGGCTTTTTTGAGAGGACACTATGCAATCCACATCATATAGGATTTGGGGGGTTAATGCAGTATGAGGAAAGGGCGATATCTCAGGTGTCCTTATAAAGTTGACATCACCTAGGACAGGTGAAGTTCTCAAGATAGAGAAGAGGCAAACTCTTCAGCAACTGAGAGGCAGTCTCTAAGGTAGTGAGGCAGAAATGAGTAAGGTGCTATTCCTGGATAATGTTGCTCTCAAATCTGTAAAAGTTTCCATTCTACAAGGTGGGTAAATGGTATTGGAAAGTAGGTTTGAGAGGGAGGAGGATGCTGACATGACTTTCCAACTCTGTAAGAACTGGGTGGAGGAGGACACGCAGAAACGCTGAGCGGGCGGCTAAGGCAGTGGCCTTGGGAACGATCAGTTTCTATTCAGACAAGGAGGTACAGAGCAATTTTATGAAAGAAACGGAAAAGATAGGTGAATTTTTTAAGCATAGAACAGATGCTTAAAACATAGAATGTATGTTTCAGATTGCAGAATGGAACATTTAGGAAAGAAGGAAAGGACGATGAAGTTGGATCAGAGAAGCAGAAGTGGTAAAATGGAAGTGGAGGGAAGAGATTAAATTTTCATTAGTGATCAAAAATGACAAAAAACGAGACAGGATGGGTTCCCAGCATTTTCAAAGTATTAGCTCCAAAATTCCCATTTCTAATCCATTGAGCTTCCTCAGCGCTCTAGGTTTTGGAAAGAGTAGCAGCCTGTGAAGCAGAGTTAGTGGTTGTAAGATCACAGGCTTCTCAGGAGAAAGCTGGAAATCATTTTGCTGCCAAAAGAATCCAACCCTAATAATAATAAGCAGTAGAATTAATTAACTATATTTCCTCGATTCAAAATAATAAATTTTAAAAAGTACCAATGATACAAGTGGTGTTCAGGGAGGCAAAGGAAAAGTGGAGGGTTGGGGAAGACTGCACCAAACTGAATAACATGTGAGAAAATATTTCTTTTGGTTGATGAAGTATAGACATTTTAAGGACCCTAATCCTTTACAGTAAACAGTCACTGAATTGGGTTGGAGGAGGTAGAAAGGTGATACCTCCATAAGCAGTTAGCTGAAGCAGGGAGTCTGTGCATTAAGGTTCTCTTTCCAAAGAGAACTCTTTTCTCATCTCTTTTTTGTTACTCTTTTTTTTCCCACTTGGAAATACTGAAATATTGCTTTATTCATGCAAAAATAAAATTTAGAAGCCTTACAAATTACTAGTAGTACATCTTGAAAAATGTGTCATTAATTTTATTTTAATTTAGAAAGAAATTATTGATATGTAGAGCTCAAGAGTCTGATTGGTGGATAGAAAATGAGATCCTACTGTGACAAATGGAGCTGCAAATGATAAGACTCAAAACATCAAAAGATTTTACTTAAAGATATGTATAGTCTGAAATTTGGTGGGAGGGTGAGGAGGTGGTTGACATCATCTCCACGGTCTTAGACATTTCCATGTATGAAAATCTGGAGAAGTTTACAGGAAAGGGACATACCTGCGAGATATCTGGTTTTGATATACACAAAGTATAGAAATAATTTTGTTAAAAGATCTGCAATATGGAAGGACAATGAGTCCCGGCAATGTAAATTATCATGGAAGTAGGAAGTGTTGGGATCGGTTTTCTTCTGCTTCTTTCTGGTCAGGTGACTGATAGAAAGGGAAAATGGTTATGGGTTTGGATGTAAAAATCCATTAGACCCAGTCTCTTGGGGACAGGTTTGCATTTTTAAGGAAAGAGACTATGTAATTAAAATGAAAGATTGTAATGTTGGGAACTTAGGCCCCATATAAGAGTATGGTATTCCTACCAGAGAACAGAACTAGTGATGGTAGTGAGGGGGTTCATTCTTTCTTCTCATCTTCAAAGATCTCTGAGAATAGGGCAGAATTTGGTCTCAAGAGCAGAAGTGAAGCAAAGAGGATTAACCATAGATGGGGGCTACAGTTAGAGTGGGCAAAATTCTCTGAATTTCTTAGGTGCCCATTTGGACACCAGACACTTGCTTGGTGGTACTGAAAGCATCTTTCAAAGAGGAGTTCCTCATAACTTCTGGCATCATCATTAACAGATATGTGATCAGGACAGCCTTTGGACAAAGGTGTGCCTGAGGGTGGTTTGGGATTATCACTGACAAAATGGCGTAGGGAGAAGAAAACGTCATTCTTCTAGCGGGCAAGACAGTGACTTGTGCCATTAAAATGGAGCATTAAAGACAATAAGCGTTTTCCTGTATCCCAACGTGCTGACAAGAAGACAATTATTACACATGACTTTGAAAAGTATTTAACAAGATATAAAAATATTCATGTCAAAAATTAAGTGGAAATAAGAGATAACTCTTTTTAATATATTACCTAGAGTTTGTAAAAATGTTTTTACATACACGCAAAGAAAAAGGAACAGAAGCAAACATTTAAAATTATGATAATATATAACTTTGGAAAAACATACTAACCTGGACTTGCATAAATGCTATTCTAGATGTAATTCAAATGTCTGAAAAACATGAGATTATTCATTCTAACGTACGTGTTTAAATTTTAAAACACCTCCAACAATACATTTTTACCAGAACTTGCAAATAAATGAATCCTTATTATGATAAAAATGAAACTGAAGTATTTTAAATTGCAGTGATTCACAGAGCAAAATATATAAAAAAGACAAATGTAAAATAGCACTTTCAACACTGCCCTCTAAAGAGAGAAAGGCCAGTGGTTCTGAAATAAATTTCTAAATTTAAAACATATTTTCTATATTCATAATTTTGAATGTGATTAGAATGAAAGAAAAATCTCAAGAGAACAAAACATGCAGTAAAATATGGACATTTGAGCAATTATCAGGGGAGAAAAAGGCCTTGAACCTAAGGACATTTTCTCAAAAGTAATTTTTCAGCTGTTAGATATCAAAAGAGGCCAGGCTTATGCTATATAAAGCAAGACTTCAGAATCCTGCTTTAAAAACTATTTCAATATGGAAATAATTCTTTATATTTTATAGCTTTATGAAGTCTTTCATCGAAGAAACTCGAAAAGGAAATGAAGTTAGTGCAATGACTGAATTTTTTGAATATTAATGACTTCAAGAAAAATGGAAGCAATTAAAAAGAAATAGAAGTCTACCATAATGAAAGCCGCTTTTTAATGTTATACATAAGGTTAGCTGGATAGTCATAGGGAAGTGATAGCTGATAGCTATTTTGTTTGAGTTTCTTTCTATACAGTATAATTATACTACATGGACAGGCGAGAGATGTCTCAGAAGGAAGCACATGTTTTATTCTAGCAGGAAGCTGTCCCTTTTATACCCATCAGAACACCTGTATTTGTGAAGTGTTTCAGTATTAAACATATAGCAATTGCATTCAGTATTGCTTACAGCGCAAGGCCTCAAATAGAAAAAAGCATTTTTTTAAACCTTAAAATGCTGCACCGTTCTTTACAGTCAAGGCCGCTGTTAAGGAGCAATGTAGTGGCCTGTGAGATATGATTTATAGACCTCTAGAAGGCCCATCTACTCCAAAATCATAGCCATCTACTTAAAACAGTTTCTTAGACGATTATCTTCATTTAATCCCCTGTTGTCAAGTGGCGTCTCCTCTAACTTACAGTGAGGGTCTTTGTGGAAGCTGCTAAACAAGCAGCATTTTTAGGCATATTAATAAAAGATAATGCTTCCTCTAGGCTGACTCGGCCTCGAAACAGAGCAGAGGGTTTGGCAAGGATAGAAAATGCTAGATTTTACCTCTTCACTCTCCTCTTGGCCAAACACCTTTGTTCACTGCAAGTATATAGCAGTAACCACACTTCCGGTTGCCCTATGGTTAAGAAGTCATTGTCAAAAAAGCCATCTTAAAATGCAAATTGCTTTACCTAGGAAGAGATAACACATATGTCTGAGGTTATATTAGGGCTTAAATAAAATCAATGTCCTCTTAAACTTTCATTGCATTACTAAGATGTTATTTGCTAGAATACATTATTGCTCACATCTCCATTTTCCACAGAAGGGAAAGACATTGGCCAAAGTCCCTGAGAAGGAAAAGTATGGAAGGAACACTTTTTGCCTGCCTCACTGCTCCTCATTCAAACACTGAGGTACATAGTTGAATACGGGGAGAATAAACTGCACAAGTGTGTGTCAACACTTCTGGGCCTTCTCTCTGAATCTTTCAGGGCCACATGTCCTCAAGATGCTCATATTTTCTTTCTCTTGAGTTCAGTAAGCTCCCTGTCCCTCTGGGGATGTCTCTGACTGAGTAGAACAACTTAATTCAAGCAAGCAAAAGGTGAGGGGGCTATATATTAGAAAACATTTGACAGCAGCTCTAGGCCATGTTTTCTATTTGATCGATATAAGTATGACTCCTGTCTTATTTCTTAATTGATTCGGAAGTTGAGACGTAAATAAAATGTATTATTATTACACATTCCCTAATCAATACTATTTCTTGATAGTAACCACTACGACTGCTTTTCTCTAATAAAAAAAACTTTTTTAAAATTTTTCAATTGCTTTAGATCCAAGAAAGTATTAGGATATTGATAACGTCACAGTGCTATTACTTTGTAGTTCTTATATTTTCTGTATCAACTTGTGAAAAATATTTAGGGTTTGTTACTCTAAAACAAGTATAAAATTATTTGTATAACATCTTATAAGCAGCTGTTCATCAGAAGCATTCAAGTCTACAGCTTTCACTATAATTATATGCAAAGGAAGAAAGACTTGAGTACTGAAGAGAAAAATATAAAACGTAAAAACAGTAGAGAAAAAAATATAACCCCCAATGTCCTCTTTATTTTAGAACTTTGCCAAGAAATTCCTAGTCAATGGCTTTTTAGTAAACAGCACATTCTGAAAACCAATGTATTTGAAAGGAAGAGTTGTTAGTTACAATATAATTGAAACGGAATGTCTAGTAATATTAGAATCTCCAGATGCTATCCATTGGCAAAAGAAAAACAAGCAGCGATGTAAAGTCAGAAAATCTATATCACAGAAAGATGTGGTATAGGTTCATGCCCTGTCAAAACAAAATGAAAGAAAACAAAATGAGCTGTGAAAAAGAAAGTCTGTCCAGCCCACACTTGGCTTTAATGATGAGAAAGAAACTCATTGGATGAATTATCAGGTCCTGCATGCTTATTAACAATTTACATAATTTATAAGTCTAATAATCTAATTATGGCCATAAGCTATCAAGGGAAAAGTAAATAAAGTCTCTGTAGACAAACAAAAATATATGTATTTGTACCACCTGAAAAAATTACTCACACAATGAGGCTTCTTACCCCAAGAATGGTAAATACTTCTACATTTCACGTGAATCAAGGAACATGAAAAGATCAACTTAAAATAGAGTTTGAAAAAACTTAAACTATGTAGATAAACACTTAGCTGTTTTAATACAGTGAGGGCTTGTGAGTCTCCTGGAGTTTCAGACAAATAACACTTGACTTGAATTCAAAATGAGAATATCTACACTATCAGTCATTGCTAGCAGAATAAATCCTCCATATAATATCTCTAAAAAATACACTAAAACAAATCCTTTATTTTCTACCCCGTTGTTAAAAAAATGTTATATAGGTGTGCAAATACATATAAAATTATTACTTGTATAACTATATTTTATAATTATATAGCTATTATATATATATTATAACTATATATGTTTCCTTTCATGAAGGAATAAAGCTCGTTGTTACTAAACACTTGTTAAGGAAAACAAATACTTTTACTCAATGTGGAGCATTCATGAACTAGTCACAAACTCCCTCATGAGTGAAGAACAGTCTGAATACATGAACATCAGCAATGATTTTTAAGAATGAAAATACCTTAAGGATACTTTCAATATAAAAATAAGACTAGAAGCTCTATTTTCAAAAAGATTAAATATGATTACAACTCAGACAATATAAGAAAATATTAATTAGAACATAAAATTCAGGGTAAAATGTTGATAAAGAGTAATTCAAATAACTATGTGCTAAAACATCAGAGAATTTTGGAAGGAATGTCTTGATTCAAAGCTTTAGTTTCTTCATCGACAAATGATACATCTTTTTAGGTGGTTGGAAGGATTAAATGGCATAAAGTGTCTTAGAGCAAGTTGTCAATAAGTGAAGCGGAAATGCCAAACTAAAAGAAACTAGAAATCTGATTCCCTTCTCAAGTTCTAGAAAGAAATTTCTATCAGAATATACAATGTACATATACAATAAATTTGAAGTAGCTTTTAACGATATTTACCAAATAGGATTTTAGGCCTATCTTAATGATAAATCTAAACAGAAGTTTATATTCCATGATTCTCATCTCTAGCAGTAGGCATTTAAAAAGAAATAATATTTGGATATATTCAGAATATTAAGTTAATCTTCTGATACTTTCCTATTTATTAAACTTTAATTTAACATTTTACAAATTCTTGACTATATGGTTCATTGAAATATGAACATTAACTTAAAATAAAATGGTCATCTTATAATAGAGCATGCACTTATTTTAAAATCATCCTCTCATCATATATTGTGAATGTCTTATGTATTACATTTTCAAGTCTTGTATTTTAAATGTTTTATTGTAAATTCACCCGATTGAAATATATTGAAGGATAACACTGGCAAAAAGTGCATTCTAATTTAAACTACAACTGGATATAAAAGTTAAATATTTGTGAATGGAGTTCTAAACCTTCAGGCCCAGTTAAACTATTCACTTGATAAATACATTCTTCTAACCTTTTTTAAAATGTAGGCAGCACTGTCACAGAGAAAATTGTAGCTAAAAAATGATGCACTGTAAAAACATAGGAACATTCCAATAGAAGTGAATGTATCTAGAAAATATTATAGTTGAAATATTTTCATTTATTTCAAGGTGTTTAAATGAAAGCATAGAAATACATTCCCCCTACAGCTTTCAACAGTGTAGCCTGGATCATTCCAATTCCCATAAGGTCTATCTCTTGAATGGCTTTTACGTGTAAGCAGAACAACCTTCTGAAATTGACTTCAAATATGTTTCCGTATGCCTCATAGGAACAAAAATGAGAAAAAAAAAGTTACAGTTCATGAATATTGGAGACCAGCATTCACATATTTAAAGTTATTTTTAAAGACTGTGTCTACAAAGTACAGCATGAATTGATAATTTGGCAACTCTCTAGTCAATGTAATCAAAAACAAAGACAAAATTCAGTATAAAATGCCAGCTCAGAAGCTTGTGTGTGATAATTGCCAAGCTGCTTTTTGACCTTGTGATGTGTAGATGGGATCACAGACCAAAGCATTTAAAAATTTATTTCTTGTGTGTTCTGCTTTCAGGAAAATGGAGGAAATATACTTTTCTCTATTCTTCCAACTAAGTATTCCTAAAAACTTTGACATTATGTATAAAAGAAACAGACTTTCAAAGGTGGATAGGAAACTCAAGACTCAAAAAAGACAAAGTGGTAAGTTCCCTTAGTTTTCTTTTTGCTTTATACATCTCAGACTTGGGGCTGAAGACATCAGCCACCCAGAAACACAAAAAGCCATAGACAATAAAAGCCCCTGCAAAAACCTGTTCTCTTTAGCCAAAAGAATAGAAAACGTTTAGGCAAAAAGTGCTTTTCTGTAGCCAAACACCATAATTTTTTTTTTTATATCTGTGGTCCTGCTCCCACCCATTATCAAAGGCCATGTGGGAAGTGTAGACCTCAACACTTGCCAAGGTATAACAAGGCATCTATGAAAGTTAATTTTACTTGTCAACTTCACTGGGACCTGGGGTGCCAAGACATTTGGTCAAACATTACTTTGGATGTGTCTGGTCTCTGAGGGTGTTCCTGAATGATCTTAATATTTGATCTGGTAGACTGTGTAAAGCAGACTGTCCTTCTCACTGCGGATGGGCCTCATCTAAATCAGTTGAAAAACTGAATAGAACAAAAAGGTTCACCTTCCTGTGAATAAGAGAGAACATCTCCTGCATGACTGCCTTCAAACTGTTTCATCATGTTTTTCCTGTCTTTGGACTTGTCAGCCTACATAAATTCCAGAGCCTCTGGAACCTCTGAGACTATGACAAATATCAAAAATTCATGTTATCAGAGTCCTGGAAGAAGAGGAGAAAGAAGATGAGGCTAAAAAAGTACTTAAAAAACTAATGACAGAAACATTCACAAATTTGGCAGACATTAACCTACAAATGCAAGAAGAAAGCTGAACACCAAATAAGATAACTGGAAGAAATCCACATCAAAACACAGTCATGGTCATAGTCAAATTTCTGAAAACTAAAGACATAGAAAAAAAATCTTGAAAGCAGCAAGAGAGAATCACATTATCTATGTGGGAAAAACATTTCAAATGACAACTGATTGCTCATCAAAAACCATGAAGATCAAAAGGAAGTGGCACACCAAAGAAGGAAAGGACAACCAATCCAGCCTCCAATATCCAGCACAAACATCCTTCAAGAGTAAAAAGGAAATCAAAACTTCCCTAGGTGAATGAAACCTAAAAGACTTTGTTGCCAACAGACCTACCCCAATAGAATAGCTAAAGGAAGTTCTTTGAACTGAAAGGAAACAATAAAAAAAAGAATCTTGGAATATCTGGAAAAAAAGAAGAACATAGCGAGTAAAAATATGGGTAAATAAATGCCTGTCCTTCTATTAAGTTTTCCAAATTATGTTTTATGGTTGAAGCAAAAATTATAACTGTCTTATTTGGTTCCAAATGTATGTAGAGGAAATATTTAAATCAATTACATCCTATGCAGAAGTTAAGGAGACATAGGGAGGTAAGGTTTCTACACTTGACTTGAAATGGAAAAATAATGATCTCAGTATACTGGTAAGTTATGTTTATACAACACAATACCTAGAGCAACCACTAAACATGTTATACAAAGAAATACACTTGGAAACACTACAGATAAATCAACATGGAATTCTAAATATTGTTCCAGAACCCTACGGAAATGAAAGAAAAAGTAAACAGATAATCAAAAGAACAGAGAACAAACAGAAAACAAAAGAAAAAATGGCAGACATTATCTCTAACATATCAAGAATCATATTAAATGTAAATGAACTAAATATACCAGTTAAAACACAAAGGTTGATAGAGTGGATTAAAAAGCATAACCATACCATATGCTGTCTGTATGAAACTTACTTCAAATATAACACTATGAGCATATTGAAAATAAAAAGATGTGAAATGATATATCATGAAAACATGAATCAAAATAAAGCAAGTGGCTATACTATCATATAGAACGGACTTCCAAGCAAAGAAAATTACCAGACAGAGAGAGTTAGTATATAATGATAAAAGTGTCAATCCACAAGGAAAATATAGAAACCCTACATGTGTATTCACCAAAAAGTAGCACTGGAAAGCATATGAAGCAGACTGATAGAACCAATAAGAAGAAAAGACACAGGCACAATTATAGTTGGAGATATCAACAACCCTTTCTCAACAATTGATAAACAGCTGGAGAGAAAAATATCAAGGAAATAGAACTCAAAACACTATCAGCCAACATGATATAATTGACATTTATAGTACACTTCACCTAACAACAGCAGACTACACATACATTTCAAGTTTCTATGGAAAATACACCAAGAAAGACAATGCCATGGGTCATAAAATAAACCTCTACAAATTTCATTGAAATCACACAGAAGATACTTTCTGAGCACATTAGACTCAAACTGGAAATCAGTAATGTAAAAGGTAAAAGGAAAATCTGTTTAAATCTAAAAATAACCCATCGGTCAAAGAGGAAGTATCCAGAAAAATAAAAAGAATACATAGAACAAAATTAAAATGAAAATACAACATATCAACATTTGTGGGACACAGCTACCACAGTGTTAAGAGAGAAATTTAGAATACTCAACACATAGACTAGAAAATAGAAAAAAATCTCAAATCAATCATCTAAGAAACTTGCAAAAGATGGGCAAAATAAGCCAAAAACAAGTAGAAGGAAGAAAATAAGATAATAATATAAATAGTAGCAGAAATTAATGAAATTAAAAACAGAAAAGCAACAGAGAAAAATCAGTGAAACAAAGAGCTGGCCTATTCAAAATGTCAACATGTTTGACAAACCTTTAGCAAAACAAAGAAAAAGAGAGAGAAAGCAGAAATTGTCAATAACAGAAATGCAATAGGTATCATTGCAGATCCTTCTGACATCAAAAGGAGGAGAAAATATTATAAACACCTCTACACCTATAAAATTCACAAATTAGATTAAATAGACCATTCTTTGATACAACTACACAACTCACCCAATATGAAATAGATCATTTGGGGCTGGCCTGGTGGTGCAGTGGTTAATCTCACACATTCTGCTTTGGCAGGCTGGGGTTCACCAATTTGGATCCCAGGTGCAGACCTACGCACCAGTTGTCAAGCCATGCTGTGGCAGGTGTCCCACATATAAAGTAGAGAAAGAGAGCACGGATGTCAGCTCAGGGCCAGTCTTCCTCAGCAAAAAAGTGAGGATTGGCAGTAGATGTTACCGAGGGCTAATCTTCCTCAAAAAAAAAAAAAAATTAAAAAAAATTGAAAGACATCATTTGAATACCTCTATACCTATTAAGGTAATTTAATTTATAATTTTTTTAAAAATCAGCAAAGGAAATCTCCAAACTGAAATGTTTATTGGAGAATTCTTCAAACATTTAAAATGAATTACTTCCAATCCTTCAAAAGTTCTCCCCAAAGAAAATAGGAGACAACACATCCCAATTTACTCGATGAGGCCAGAATTATGCTAATAGCAAATTCAGACAGAGTTCAAAAAAATACAGATCAATATACCTCATCAAATATAGACACAAACATCCTTAACACCAGATTAGAAATATATTTCAGCAATAAAAATAATTATAGACCATGACCAGGTAGAGTTTATTGTAGGGACTCAACGATGGTTAAATATTTGAAAATTAATCAATGTAATCTACCATATTACAAGCTATAAAGAAGAAAAATTGCGTTATTCTATCGGTCAATACAAAACAAAAGCGTTTGACAAAATTCAACTCCTATACATGATAAAAACTCTGAGAAGAAATAGGAATAGAGAGGACTTGCTCAACTCAATAAAGGAGATGTACAAAAAACAAAACTAACATTACACTTAACAGTGAAGAAATCATTTTTTTCCCCCTAAAATCAGGAAGAAGACAAGGATGTTCATTATCACCACTCTTACTTAATGTAGTGCTGGAAGTTCTAGTGATTGCAATAAGAAACAAAAATAAAAGGCATAAAGATTGGAAAGGGAGGAATAAAACTGACCCTATTTGCAGATGATGTGATAGCTACATAGGAAATTTCAAAGAATCTACAAAAAAAGTCTCCTAGAACTAAGTGACTCCAGCAAGGTCACAGTATACAACAAAAACATACAAAAATGTTTTGTCATTCTATATATCAGCAATGGACATGTGGACACTGATATCAGATATATTTGCAATTATTCAAAAAAATAAATTCATAGTGTCAATCTAATCAAACATGTATGCATACTAGACTTGTATACTGAAAACTACAAAGTTTTTATGAAATAGATCAAATAAATGAAGAAATATACTGTGTTTGTGAATTGGAAGACTCATCGTAGTAAAAATGCTGTATTTGTGGAAAATTCATATAGAGATTTGTCACGTTTCCCATCAAAATCCCAGAAAGATATTTTGTACATGTAGATAAAATTACTCTAAAAATTGTAAGGAATGGCAAAGGAATTTTAATTACTAAAAGCAATTTTGAAAAAGAAGAATGTAGAAGAAATCAGTCTATCCAATTTCAATTATATAGTCACAGTAATCACGACTAGCATTGGAAAAGAGATTTATTTATAGATAAATGTAACAGAAAGGAGAGCCCAGAAAAAAGATCCACACAAATATGTTGAACTGAACTTTGCCAAAGTGCAAAAGCAATTCAATGAGGAAAGATTGCCCTTATAGCAAATGGTGGTGGAGCAATTGGATATCCATAGGTAAAACATGAACATTGACTTAAGTCTCACACCACATACAAAAATTAACTCAAAATGGATTGCAGCCTTAAAGGTAAAATGTGAAACTAAAAACCTTTAGAAAAAATATGAGTAACTTTTTGATATCTAGGGCTAGTGACAGAATTATTAGACTTAACACTAAAAGCAAAATCCATGCATGGAAAAAACGGATAAATCAGACTCCATCAAACCTTCTGCTCTTTGAAAGACCTTGTTAAGAGGATGAAAAGACAAGCTAAAGACCGGCAAGAAATATTTGCAAAACTCATATCCAACAAACGACTAGTATCTTGAATATATAAAGAAATCAAAACTCAAGAGTAGAAAAAGCCAAAATGGAATAATTCCAATTACAAAATGGACAAAGGACATTAACAGACATTTCACTGAGTAGGATATACAGATCAAACACACACATGGAAAGATATTATACACCATTAGCCTTTAGGGCAATGTAGATAAAAATCACAATGTGATGCTTTTCAGAATGTCTAAAATAAAAATGCCAGTGAGGATATAGAGAAACCAGATAAATCATACACTGCTGGTGGGAATGTAAAATGGTGCAGCCACTCTGGAAACAGTTTGGCAGTATCTAAAAAACAAAACATAAAAACCTCTAGGGGGCTGGCCCCGTGTCCAAGTGGTTAAGTTTGTGCTCTCTACTTCCTTGGCCCACGGTTTTGCCAGTTCAAATCCTGGGCATGGACATGGCACCGCTCATCAGGCCATACTGAGGTGGCATCCCACATGCCACAACTAGAAGGACCCACAACTAAAAATACACAACTATGTACCAGGGGGTTTTGGGGAGAAAAAGGAAAAAAAAAATCTTTTAAAAAAAAAAACCCCTCTAAATACACATATGAACGTACAACTACATTTATTTTAGAAAAACAAAAACTTCCCTCTAGACAAGACTTATATATGATTGTTCATATCAACTTCATCTGTAATGGCCAAAAGCTGGAAACAACCCATATGTCCTTCAATGAGTGAATGGTTAAACAAACTGTGGTACAACTATACTGTGGAATACCACTTGGTAATACAAAGGAATGAGGTATTCATATGTGTAATAACTTGAATGAAACTCCAGAAAATTTTTCTGAGTGAAAAATAGCCAATCCAGAAGGTAATATAATATATAATTTACATAGCATGCTAGAAAGGGCAGAAATGGAGAATGTTTTCTAGGGAATAAGGAGGGGAAGTGGATGTGGCTAAAGGATGGTATAGCCTACTATACACCTAGGCTATACGGTACTAATCTTATGGTACCACCGTCAGATATGAGGTTTGTTGTTGACTGAAACGTCATTATGGGGTGCATGACCGTATAAACAAGGTAACAATTATCCTAACCAAGTAAGTGCTCTTTCAGATTCAGAAATCCTACCACTCATTTTCTTACATTCAGAATACATTCTTACAATTCACTTTAACTTCAAATTATCATATGTAAAGGATTCCTGAATGAGTGAAGTTAGCAAAATGGCCAAATAAGACCTCCCTAGTTTGTATCCTCCACCAACAAAAATAATTTAACATCCATCCACAGACAAATGTGCCTGTCTGGGAGTTGTGGGATCTAGGTAGGAAACTGAGAAACCCCAGTGCAGTGCAAGAATGAGGAGAGAAGGGAAAGCAAAAGGGACCTTTGGGAAGACAGGCTTGTACCCAGGCAGCTGACTCTCCAACCATGGTTCCATCCATAGACCCAGAAACACTTCCATACTCTGAGAACTCAGCAATAGCCCCATTTGGCTTTGGTTCTGTTATAAGTACCATATGCTAAGGGACCTGGGAGGAGTTTCGCCTACCTCTATGTTGGGTAGTAGGCATACACAGCTTGGTCCTGCCTGAGGACTCTGAAGTGGCCCTTGAACCAGTTCTAGCCTTTCTCAACCATTGTCCTGGAGTCCCTGGAGAACACTCAGCCTATAACCTATAGATGAGAGAGCCTTTGTGGAAGTCCAGGAGTCAAGTGGAGAAGTTCCAACACACCATTGTATCAAAAAAAAAAAAAAAAAAGAAACCAAGATTGGATGCTTTGAAGAGGGTAAGAGGAACTGTTTGACTTAACTCACATCACCCCTTGCTCGAGGTGGCATAACTCAGTGCCAAAAAGCCCTTCTTAGCCTTGGTTTTCTCCAAGCAAGGGAAAGGAAGAGCATGTGAGTGGGTGCCTGGCTTCCCTAGTTTTGTGGGCTGTAGCCAAAGAGACTAGTTTCTTTCTCTTCCCAACCAAAGTACTGAGCCATGAACTATATGACTGAGGGGCAGTGAGTGGGGAGGAGAACAGCAGAAGGGGTCAGAGAGAAAAACCTAAAGGACAAGGATCCTACTAACCTTGTCACAGACTCTGTTGGAGGCCTTCCCATGAGCTGCTGGGCATACCTCACCTTTGAATCCTCCAACTGTCCCACAGGCATCCCCTGTGCTCCATCCACCTCACCCACATAACCCCCACCCTTGACCAGCTTGCTGTGCGTGCTCCCAATAGCATTGTGTGAGCTTTCATAGACTGCTAATGAGCATGTGCAGAAAGTCTTCCCAAACCTAGGAGAAACCACAAACCACCCCAGGGAAAGCAAAAGGGAGACTGTCAACAAATTGGATAACCTGGAAGAAATGAGTAAATTCCTGGGAACATACAGCCCACCAAGACTGACTCATGAAGAAATAGAAAATATGAATAGACCAATAATGAGTAAGGAGATTAAATCAGTAGTCAAAAATCTCTCAACCAAAAAAAGTCCTGGACCAGATTGATTTACTGGTGAATTCTACCAAACATTTAAAGAAGAATTAACACCAGCCCTTCTCAAACTCTTCCAAAAATTGGAAGAGGATGGATACTTCCAAAATCCTTTCATGAGGCCAACACTGCCCTGATACTAAAGTTAGATAAAGATAGTAGAAGAAAAGAAAACTACAAGCCAATATCCCTTATGGATTTACAGGCAAAAATTTTCAACAAAATGTTATAAAATCAAATTCAACGGCAAATACATCATGATCAAATAGGATTTACCCTAGGATGCAAGGATGGTTCAACATATGGAAATCAATAAATATGATACACCACATTAATAGAACAAGAGATAAAAATCATATGATCATTCAATAGATGCAGAAAAAGCATTTGACAAAATACAACATCTTTCATGGTAAAAATGCTCAACAAATTGGGTATAGAAGGAACATACCTCAACATAATAAAAGCCGTATATTACAAGCCCATGGCCAACATCCTAACTCACAGTGAAAGGTTGAATGCTTTCCCTCTAAGATCAGGAACGGGACAAAGGTATCCACTCTCACTAATCTTATTTAACATAATACTGAAAACTTTAGCCCACACAATAAGACAAGAAAAAGTAAAAACTGCATGCAAATCAGAAAGAAAAAACAAAATTGTCTCTGTTTGCAGATAATATGATTTTATACATATAAAATCCTAAAGGCATCACCAAAAAAATTAAAACTAATAAACAACTTCAGTAAAGTTGCAGGATACAAATTTAGCATAAAGAAATCAGTTGGGTTTCAATATGCTAACCATAAGACATCTGGAAAAGAAATAAAGAAGCCTTTTACATTAGCATAAAAAACAGTAAAATACTTAGGAAGAAATTTAATCAAGGAGGTGAAAGATCTGTATACTGGCAACAGTAGGACATTGATGAATGAAATTGAAGACACAAATAAATGGAAAGATGTCCTGTGTTCAAGAATGAGAAAAATCAATATTGTTATAATGTCCATACTACTCAAAGCAACCTATAGATTCAGTGCAATCCCCATCACAATTCCAACGGCAATTTTTACAGAAATAGAAAAAGAAATTCTAAAATTCATATGGAACTACAAAAGACCCTAAATGGCCAAAGCAATTCTGAGAAAGAAGAACAAAGAACAAAGCTGGAGGCATCACAGTTCCTGACTTCAAATTATATTACAAATATACGGTAATCAAATAAGTATGGTGCTGGCATAAAAACAAACACACAGATAATGGAACAGAATCAAAAGCCCAGAAGTAATCCCTTGTGTATACAGGTAACAAATATTTGACAAGGGAAACAAGAACACTCAATAAGGAAAGGATGGTCTCTTCAATAAATGATACTGGATCATACTGTAGTTCTATTTTTAATCTTTTGAGGGCCCTCTGTACTATTTTCCATAGTGGTTACACCAACACTACATGAGAGTTCCCTTTTTTCCACATTCTTGTCAACAATTGATATTTGCTGTCTTTTTGATTATAGCCATTTCTGACAAATCTGAAGTGACATCTCATTGTGGTTTTGATGGCTACTAGTCCTATCAGGGTAATCATTTTGTAATGTAAACAAACGTCAAACCACTGTGGTGTACAACTGAAAAATAAATAAATGGTGTTGGGAAAACAGGATAATAATGTGCAAAAGAATGAAATTGGACCCCCATCTTACACCACTCACAAAAATGACCTAAAATTCCATTAAATGAACATCAAAATGATTTAAAAAGTTAAATGTAAGATTTGAAACCATAAAACTCCTAGAAGAAAATATAGGGAAAAAGCTCTTTGACTTTGGTCTTGGCAATGATTTTCTGAGTATGACAAAAAAAGCACAAGCAATGAAAGCAAAAATAAATAAGTGGGACTACCTCAAACTAAAATGCTTCTGCACAGTGGAAACCACTAACAAAACGAAAAGGTAACCTACTGCATGGGAAAAAAACAATTGCAAACCATCTATCTGACAAAATGTTCATATCCAAAATATATAAGGAACTCATAAAACTCAATAGCAAAAAAACAAACAATCCTATTAAAAAATGGGCAGAGGATCTGAACAGACGTTTTTCCAAAAAAGACGTACAAATGGGCAATAGGTACATGAAAATGTGTTCAACATCATTAATCACCAGGGAAATGTAAATCAAAATCACGACATATTGCTTCACAACTGTTAGAATGACTATTATCAAAAAGACAAGAGATAACGATTATTGGCAAGGAGGTGGAGAAAAGGGAGCTCTTGTGCACTGTTCGTGATAATGTAAATTGGTGCAGATGCTCTGGAAAACCGTATGAAAGTTCCTCAAAAAATTAAAAATAGAACTACCGTATAATCCAGCAATTCCATTTCTGGGTGTATATCCAAAAGAAATGAAATCTCCATCACAAAGAGGTATCTGTACCTCATATTTATTGCAGCATTATTCACAATGTCCAAGATATGGGAATAACCTAAATGTCTTTGTACAGATAAATGGGCAAAGAAGATGGAGTATATTATTGTACCTCAATGAAATATCATTCAGTCCGAGAAATAAGCAAATCCTGCCATTTGCAGCGACGTAGATGGCCCTTGAGGGTGTTACATTAAGTGAAATAAGTCAGACAGAGAAAGAAAATTATTGCATAATCTCAGTTATCTAGAGAATCTAAAAAAAGGCAAACTCATAGAAACAGAGTGGAATGGCCATTGCCAGGGGTTAAGCGTTGGGGGAAATGAGGAGATGTTGATCAAAGGGTAGAAACTTTCAGTTATAAGACGAAAAAGTTTGCGCATCTAATGTACAGCCTGATGACTATGGTTAACAATACTGGATTATATACCTGAAAGGTGCTAAGAGAATGGGTCTTAAATGTTCTCACCATACACACACACACACACACACACACACACACACAGTAATTATGTGAGGTGATGGAGGTGTTAACTAACACTCTTGTCTATTATGGTAATTATTTCACAATATATACATCAATCAATCATCAAGGTGTACACCACAAACTTACACAGTGTTATGTCAATTACATCTCAATAATGCTGGGAAAAATAAAAGATTCTTTTTTCATCACGTTGATACAAAGACAAAAATGCATACTTTCCTGCAGAATAGTTTTAATAAAGAGGCAGGTTTTAGCAACCTGAAGGTTACAATCAAATGCTGATGATTTTTCTTACAATAATAGTATAATTTTGAAGGATGGCCATATGTATTTCATGGTATCTATTTTATCTGGAATAAAGCAATTTTAAAATGTACTTTTATATACCATTAAACTTATTATGATAACATGGTAATTATAATTTGGAGAAAATTGTGAATAACATTGTACGTTTTTTTCAGAATGGGTCTTAAATGCAATAATTTGTTTTGAAAAGAATATTTACTGTGGTAGATATACGGGAAGATAATGGAAATTCTTGTTCAAGGAAATTAAATTATGATTAAGTAACTTACTGCATATTATAGGATCCTCATTTCTTGCAATCTAAATTTAAAATACATATTGCACAAAATGCTATAGACAAAGAGTATGTGTATATTAAAGACAATTTGACTTACTATAATTCTATGTATATAAATTCTATTTCCTGTCCCAAACATGTAAGTCAGTTTGTTGACAAGGGAAATTTCTTTTAGTTAGAGTTCATATACATACACATGCATACATGAAAAATATATGTAGATGAAAATAAAAGGTATAAAATTATTCATGTTTTCAATAGATATCTGCAGTTAATACATATTACTATAATTAACTAAGGCATTCATAAAGAAATAAAGTGAACTAAAAATTCACTAAGTAGTGCAAAATTGTTTAATCTAATTATGAAGAACAAAGAACTAATTATGCCAATATAATATAACTAATCAGAGTAGGTGACACTTAACACTCGTGAGTATTATGTTAGACCACCCTTTTTGCCCTTCCCTTTCTGTGTTACGTGAAGCTCAAAGAAAGGGCACTTACCAAGCTTTAGAAATGAGACTCGTTGAAAATAGGACAAGAATTCACAAAATAGAAACCACTGACCAAAGAGACATTTTCTTTCACTTTGTGTCCCTCTTTTATTTCCACATTTATTTCCATTTATTTTAAAGCATGTCTGCTTGTTGTTTTTTGTCCTTTCACTTGGCTAACTGAATCATCAAGGAGGATTAATGTGACTTTCAAGCACCATGGACTTCTTTTTCCTCTTTCTCAGCACCCTTCCTACCTCCCCAGGCCAAAGATCCTTTGAAGTCAACAGGAAGTCCAGATCAGAGGTGATTAGTGGGGTTCAGAGCAAACAAGAATAGCTTCCTGACCAAGGCATTAGACCTTTCCACAAATATCTCCAGCCTGGAGTGTCACAACTCTTTTCTAAAAGTCCAAGTTAGTTACCTCTTCAATGGAGCTCACTTGTAGACCTGTGCCTTAGATCCAAGTAAAGCTGCTTGTTTGATTGCTTGGGACAAATCTCTCTTTGGGTCACATATAGAACAATGAACTTTCCTCTCAGGACTTCTCCCATAGTGTGAAACTATCTTGGGATGTCATCCTTCATAGAATATTGTGAAGGACTTTAAAAATTATGACAGAGTGAAATGGAAAAGGTAGCTGCTGACAAGCATAAAAATGATGAGACAGATACATTTGGAGATGGCTGCTGAACTCTGACAGCTGACTGAAAGCTAGTACGGCAAAGCACCATTGTCAACACCAATGAGAAGTCTGGCAGAGTAGTGGAGTATGCTCTTGTAATTATGGGAAATTGAATAGAGTGGTGTTTTAATGGAAAGAGGACCGGCTATGTTCTGAATCTCCCTCTGCTGCTCACCCCTGCGTACCTTTGGGCGAGACAATCTACCTTTTCGAGTCTATTTCTTAACGAAAGGAGTCTAAAGTAGAAAATTTGTTTCCTTCCAGAATCCCCTGAGAAGAAATGTTGCAGAATTTACTCATCCAAATGCTTATAATTTTATCGCTGGTGCTAGAGACTAGTTGGGATTTAAGGAACAAGAAGCAAAAATAATCCACAAGGGACCATTAAAAATAAAGGGAAAAACAGATACAAGACAAAAATACATCAAATGTCATTCTTCAGAAATGTCACTAACATGAAAATGAAAGCTGGAAAGTCAAGTAGCTGTATCTAGCATAATGTCATGTGCAAGAAGATACTGATTTTGGATGGAAATGTCTTCTTGTAGCTCACATATCATCCTGTCATCTGTAGCTACTTATTTTGAACTCAGTGAAGATACTAAAGAAAAACATCTTGCTGCCAACCTTTTCATGATGTTTTGATATTCTTATTTTTTGGAAAAAACAGATGCATGATTCTTGCATATTTTTCTTCTTATCTTTTTTAACTATTTATATTTCTAATTACTTATGATGAGAAAGTTGTGAATGATCTTCAATATCTGATGGACCCATGGGCAGCCTAGAAAAACACAACATTTAAAAGCAAAGAGCTGGAAAGTTTGGAAAATCCATTAAACATTTTTTTCACCTGGTATATGAATAAACAGAAATCTCAGCAAGCACATGATTTTCATAGATACAAGCCAGGAATGAAGTAGTGGGAAGAAGACATGTTTCAAGTATTCTCCTAATATTTTCTCTAATTTTCTTTGTGTCATTTATTTATTTATTTCCTTATTTGCTTTTAAACCTCTGATATGTTGGGAATCATCTATTTATAGCAGTGAAATGAAAAATTAGAAAATATGTTTTTGCTTGCAGATGGATAATTAATTAAGATGAAATCATTAATAAATAAACTTCCTTTCCCTACTGAATTGAAATGCTAATATTTCTGTATTAAACTTTATGGAGTATGTATTCTGTTACACTGATCTAATCCACTATTCCTGTGACAATATCATGTTATAATTACAATGGTTTTATAGAAAAATTCAATATCTCATAAATTCAGTCTTCCATAATTCTTTTTTCTTCTATCTTCTTGTTTAATGGAATTGTAGACTTCCTTATTAATATTAGAATCTAGAAAACTATCCTCAGGGATTATCAATGGAGTTTCATTATATTTATATATTACTTTTGGAGCGTTGTTTCCTTCTTGAAATTAAATCTTCTCATTAAGAGCACAGTATAATTCTCCACTTCTTCTTATAGTTTCAATGTCCTTAAAAATTGAAGTTTCCTTCCCTTAAGTGTTATAAATTTCCTATTACATCTATTCCTCAGGTTCATATATCTTTGATCACTATTTTAAATATATATATATTTGTATGTGTCTGTGTGTTTTTATTCCCATCTGCATATAGCTTTTGCTTGAGTTTGATTATCTTTAAAATTTCTGATAACTAAAGGCTCTTGTTTTTCCTTAAGTTTATAATCTTATCATCTTCAAAAATATATATATTCTCGGCACTTCCCTCTAAAATGTGTAAAAATTTTCCTTGATCATGAATAACAGTAGGTGAGGCAAAGCATCCCTCTTTTATTCCTGAATTTAATGGAAAAGGCTTCAGTATTTCATCATGTTGTCTGACATTTTTTACTGTGCTTTGAAAATTAACTTTATCCTATTTACTTTCCTTCTATTCCTATTTTACTTAGAATTTTACTATGAATTGCTGTGTTTTATCAATCAGTTTTCTAGAACCTACTGTTAAATTAATTTCTTTATCTTTAATTTTTTCCTTGCAATAAATTTCCCGGAATAAAAGCTGACTGATTGTATTATGTTGCTTTCATGAATTGCTGAATGCAATATGCCAAAATATTATGTTGCATATCCTATTTGTATTTATAAGTGACCATAAATTTGAATTATCTTTATTTTTGTCAGGATATTGTTTACATTAAATTCCAACTGTTGCCATAATCTAAAATATTCATAAGAAAATTACCTTTTCTTTAATTGGCAATAGAAATCAGCTGTTGACACATTGATGTTCCAAGTCTTTCTTTTAAAATCGAGCTGTAATTGCCTTCTGATCTCTTCATTAATATTTGCCTGTTTGTTTTTTAACTCCTCTTATGTAAATTTGGTAATTTATGGTTTGCTAAAAGTAATCAACTTTCTTTAGATTTTCTCTGTATTTTCATTGCATTGCATATAATATTCTCATAATTTTCATTTGTAAGTTTGCTTATCTTTTTCTGTTTAACAGTGTAAGTTACTATGCTTTAGGCAACAAGTGAAAAAAATTAGGAAGAATCTGGATAATCACATAACCTTTTAAAATAAGATATGCCATATTAATTAAAATTTTATCATTGCTTATTAATAATTGTGTACCTAGTTGTAAAAAATTTTATGGATGTAATATGATCAAATTTAAAAAATGGAAGATACAAAGGAAAAAGATAGGTAAAAAATAAATAAGGTGTCAAAGCTTAATAATCACACATAGACCTCCCTGGTCTATGGTTTTTATAAATAAAATAAAATATTTTATAAATAAATAAAATAAAAACGCAGGGTTTTATTTTTACTCAACATTTTCTTGCTTGGATCTCTTGAGGCCAAGCGGTTTTCTCAGTAGTGAGCTCTCCCAAAGGGATGACTAAGAGATTGACAAAAACAAAACTCTCTATAAAGGTATATTTGGTCTTACCAAACCATGAATTTCAGAATTTTACTGTCATACAGTGCATTAAACCTCACTTTATTCCTTTAAAAAAAAAGAAAGAAAGAAAAATTCTGGAGCCAGGACAGGCCCCGGTCTCATTAAATCAGCAGCTCAACAACATGATTGAAACCGAGTTTCCTTCAATATTTCCCCTCGGCCATCTTTAGGATGCTGCTTTTCCTCTTAAACTTTTAACCTGCATCTAAATCACCTGGAGGGCTTGTTACACTACAAAGTCTCTGCCTTAGCAGCTCTGGGCTAGAGTGGGCGCAAGATTTTGTATTTCTAACATGTTTCCAGGTGGTGTTAATGCTGATGCATGCACCATAATTTAAGAAACAATCTTCAACTGACTCCCCTCACGACCCCCAAAATGGCTGGAAACTTTTCAGGTATTTATCCTTAGGCAGAAAATAAAATATTCCTATCTAGTGTCTCACTTTAGAAACAAAAGCCATCAAGTTGCCTTTCCCTCACTTCTTATATTCTAGAATTTTGCCGCATGTCCATAACTAAACCAAGGTGTTTGCAAGATGATTGAGTTTATTAGTATTTGTTTAGATCCATCAAGATTCACTATCTGGGGTTCTCCAGATGACCTGATCACTTGAAAGACAACTAAAAAAATTGAAGTTTTATAAGCAACGGAAATGGGCAGAATGACTGTGGATAAGAAATGAACAGAGCCTTAAGCAACAACAAAAACTTTGATACATTTTGTCTCTCTTTTTTGACATAATTTAAGCTGCCAAAGATTTACTGGTCTTTTAAAAAATGGATTTGATTTTATCGTTTAGTTCTATTATTTTCCTTTTATTCATATTTCCTTAGTAGTAACTTTATTTCCTAATTCTTTGATTTATTTTGTAGTCTTGTTCAATTTGTTAATTTAAATACAAGTTTTCCCCACTATCCAAAAGTACAGCATTCCTATGAAAACTTTTGTAACCTGAAATGGCATAAAGTGAAGAAACAATTACTGTTAGTTTAGGTGGGAAAGATTTTTGAGTGTTTCCAGATGTCCAAAATAATCTACCAAATCATACCAAATAACACGTATAACCTAAAATAACACTAACGTATAGTAAAAGCAGGAATATGATAGATAACCCATATAAAGTAGAAATGAAATAATATATGTACAGTGTAGTCTCACTTACCAGCATTGGGAAGACAGCAAGTACACTGGAACGTTGGGAAGGGATGTTGGTGATGATGGTGTGTTAGGCTGAGTTGTCGGAGGTTGGGGTGGTGGGGGTACAGAAGACTGGGGTGTAGGAGAGAGAGGAAGATGTCAACTATTAACATCTCCTCATCATCTGAATCCATCAGGGCAGGCAGGTCAACATCTACACCGTCTATGTCTGCCTGCCTCCATGTGGAAGGTCAAGGTTCGTCATCTGTTGTGGCTGATGTGGAAGGCTAGAAGTACGACCTTATGCTTGACTGCTTAGCTTCTTTAACATCTTGCTGCAAAATGAACTCTGAACAGTATTTTTGCTTTCTGCCTTTTTTTCATAAAAGCAAAAACCTTCAGATTTCTTTCGGTTAGCGAAAACAGGTACAACTGCAGGTGTTTATAAAAGCCAGGTGGCATAAAGTGAACTTTAGGATAGAGGGGGAAACTTGTATTTAATTTACATAATTTTAATCGGATTTTTATAATAAATTCATTCACAGTGATAATTATTTCTCCAAATGCATTCTTACTTGATTCCCATAAGTTTACAAAACACTTCTGCTTTTCATTATTTTTCTGCTTTAATTTGTAATTACTTTCCATTATTTAATATTTTCTAGTATCCTATGGTTATTTTGGAGAATGTTTCTTACTTTTTAAATACATAAATCTTCTTTGTTTCATGTTTCAACTCTTGATTTTTTGGTTTCATTGAATTACACCATATAAAATATCGAACCTTTCAGAACTAAATAAGAATATCTTTATAATAAAGTATATGACAGTTTCTTGTAAGTGATGTCATGTATGCACAAAAGAAAAGAGTTTGAGAGGCCCTTCTGGTAGTGTAGTGGTTAAGTTCGCGTGCTCTGCTTCAGTGGCCCAGGCTTCTCAGGTTTGGATCCGGGGTATGGACCTACGCACCAGTCATCAAGCCGTGCTGTCGCAACATCCCACAGACAAAATAGAGGAAAACAGGCACAGATCTTAGCTCAGGGCCACTCTTCCTCAAGCAAAAAGAGGAAGATTGGCTATAGTTGTTAGCTCAGGGCCAATCTTCCTCACCAAAAAAAAAGAGTTTGTATTCTGTATGGAGAACAAAATTACATATATGACATATATGTAAATGTTTGTAAACATAAACATTTAAGCTTTTTGATTGCACATTATTCAAATCTTCTATGCAATTGCTATGTATTTGTCTTTTTGTGTATTTGGCTTATTACATTCTGAAAAAGATGTATTAAATTATTCACTAAACTTGTGCTTTTATGAAATTGTCCTTGCATTTCAAAGTAATTTTTATTCCTTTATTTGGCTTCTTGTTATTGGTTCATAAATGTTTAATGTCTTTGTAAATTTTAAATTTTGTAATTACCCATGTCCTTCTTTCTCCTGTATAATGCTTTGGCCCTTAGCTCCAATATGTCTGCTATTTATATTGCTATATATGATTTTTCAAAATTTTTATTTGCTTGGCATATATTTATCTAAGCTTTATTCTTCATTCTTTTAAGTTTGTTTTTAATTTGTTTCTTCTGAACCATATCTAGCTATTGTCTTTTTTCTATATACTAACTTCCAATGGACTCATTTCATCATTCTAGAGTTAGCACTCAAATAGTTTCTTTTCTCCTACTGAGAACTTACCTCACAAAATATGAGCCAACCATGAACAGTCCATCTCCCACAGCCTGAGAGCCAGTGGAGGAAGTTCTACAGTTAAATATGGAATAGAGTTAAATATTCTCAGCTCTTAGCTGGTTAAAACATGTGTTGATAGTTTAATTAATTCCACAGATCTTCAAGGTAATTACGATATTCCTTACATTTCAAAAAAAGCATTGAATTCAAGCTGATCTAAGATAATCAAGTTTCAACAGCCTTTAGGCTTCAAATAATTTAGAGAACACCCTGATGACCTTAGACTTACACAAAGTTAAGAACGTCCCTGTGTCCACATTCCTATCAGGCCCTGAATCACTGTGGTTCTTTAAAACTGCCCAGGGGCCCCAAGGGCAAAGGGCACGCTAGCCAACACACTCAATCTGACCATGTCTCTGTTTGATAAGGGATTCAGCCAATCCACATTTAGTGTAATAACTGACATTCAATTTTGTTCCTCTCACTTATACCCACTACCTGGTTACATTTCTGCTCATTCATCTTTTGCCTTTCCTGGTTCTTAAATTCTATTCTTCTTTTCAATTTTGCCTAATCTCTCCCTTTCCTATCAACAATAAATAGAGCCGTATTTCTTTAGGCTTTCAAATTAGCTCGCATCCAGATGATTTATTCACGAACAGCTTTTCCATCAGAACAAAACTATTTGAATACTTGTACTTTGCTGCTTCATTCCCCTCCAATGTGAGATCTTGATTTAGAATTATTTTACTTCCCTAATTTTATCTCTAATTGTATCACCAAAATATAAAATGCCTTAGTTCCGGATTATCATGTGTTTTTTCTTACACATTTATCTTCTGTTTCAATAATCATTACTTCATTACTTATTTTCACCTGTGGTTACAATATTACCATCTATCTGAATTTAAGCATAAACAGTGTAAGACTTTTTGATAACCACCGTTTGCCTAATGAATCTTCCAGATCTTGAGATATCTGTATTGATGCAATTGATATTTGGTTAGAGTACATAGAAGTGAATATCTTCTAATTCTTGCATATCTAAATATGTAGCACTTTAATGTTGACAGTGAAGAAATACAGTGGCTGACTAGAGGATTCTGGAATTACTGTCATTTTCTCTCAATAGTCTCTAGATAGCCTTCCACTGTCATTAGCTTCTAGTATAGCAGATGAAAGATCTGTAAAAAAAGTTTCATTTGAGTCTGAGAGTTGATAAGATATCAATTTATTCTGGAAATGTAAAAATATTACTGTTATGTCTTAGAGTAAGTCTTTAAAATTAATTTTTCTAGGAATTATTGATTTTTTTAAACAAAGTTTTTCTTCAGCTTAGGGAAATTCTTTTATGTTCAATTACCATCTCTACAATATTTTTCTGTTACATAATTTCTGTTATTTGCATATGAGAGTTCTCTTACCTGTTCCCTACATCTTTTATTTTCCCTTATGAATCCCATTTCCATATATATTATGGACAGAAAGAAAAGACACTGCTTATATACAGTCAATTTGATCTTCCTCAATAATATTTCTGTTCCTAATAGCAAAAATCCTGTTTTTCAGTTGATTTACTGACTTTAAAATTCAAAGGGCCAGTGCCAGTGGCCTAGTGGTTAAGCTTGGCACACTCTGCTTTGGCAGCCCAGGGTCGGTTCTCGGGACGGCACCTACACCACTCTCTTAGTAGCCAGAGCAGTGCTGGCAGACCACTTACGAAAAAAACAGAGGAAGATTGGCACAAATGTTAGCTCAAGGCAAATCTTCCTCAGGAAAAAAAGAAAACTGAAAACCATGAGATTTCTTTTGTTTCAGAAAGTCTGTGTATATTTGTAAATTTTCTCATTACTTTTATTTTTGTTGTTATTTTTTTCACACTCAAATCTTATCTTTTTCATTTTATGTACTTCAAGGAGAGACTTCTGTTTTGAATGCCCACTTTGAACATCCATCTTCATTGTTCATGTTAACATATTTCCTTAATTGAGCTGTAATTATTTTCTCTTTTTGATCAGAATTTTGAGTTCAATAAGCCCTGATGCATTCTTTTAGGATTCCTTTCTCAGTGGCAAATGAATGACAAGTAGAAGATATGGTGGGTTCTTCTCTAGGGATCAGGCAGAGGGAAAAGATGATAGAGGTTTATTTCATTGCTCATGCATATGGAGGAACGTCATATCCCAAGCCTTCCTGGTGCACGTCAAAGTCTTCCTCCAAGCAGTGAGACTAGAGACATAAACTCACAAGAGCAGTTTATGTGCCAATCAACTGGAGGCAACAGAATCTAGTAGGTCCGCCCAAGGTATCACTCAACCAAGTGGTGAATATAGCCCTTTACGGAGGGAGTTTACTGGCTTCTTCATGCTAAGCCTTCGGGGAATCTTGAGGTTCTCATTGTTTGCCTTGGATCTGGAAGAAAAGCACAATCTCTCACCTTCTGTGTACCTTATTCTTACACTCCATACAAAGAAGAATGACGTACTATGTCTGTTCCTTCTCATGTAGATACAGGGAGAAACCCTGAGATCAGAAGGATGTTTTGGGCTCTGCCAAATTTCATTGCCTCATGAAGGAATTTGGGAAAAATAATGAATACAGATGGCGGCAAATAAAATTTGTTACGTGCTCAGGCACTGTTATGAGTTTTTAAAACTTATTACTCATTTAATTCTTGTAACAACCTTATATAATATGTATTACTATTATCCCCATTTTGTCTGTGAGCAAACTGAGGCATAGAGGCATTACACAACTTGGCCAATGCACGCTGCTGGTAGAGGAGAGGAAATAAGATGGAACAAAGGAAGTCCAAATCATAATCTGAACAATCATGCTGTATTACTTATTTCACTAGTTTCTTATCAGTTTATTTCCAGCTGAACACAACACACACAAAACATAAACCTGGTCATTTGTTTGTCTATTTTACATATACTTTATCTTAAGGGAAAAAAAAGACTTTTGTTAGGACTTAGGAATATAAACAAGACTGCTAAAACCTTTAAGAGCTTATAGTCAAATGGGTTTGATAAAAAATAAAATCAATATTCAAACATTATTTCCAACACTGATATCTATAGGTATGTGTGTAGAGAGAGAGGGAGAGGGAAAGATTTAGAAATTTACATAAACTATTTCCAAAATCAAAGCAGCTTATTTTACCAAGTTACTTACTTATCTATCTAAAGGATGCCAACAGATAATTAAAAAGAAAATGGATCAGAGTAGCAGTGGCATATAATTATTGTAAATTTTACCTAAGTGCATGATTTCTTAACCTAGGCACTATTGATGTTTCGGGCTGAATAATGCTCTTGTGGGGGTTGTACAGTGCACTGTAGAATGCTTAGCACCAACCCTGTCCTCTACCCATGAGATCCTAGTAAGGCCCACTCCCCAGATACCAAAAGTATCCCCAGACATTGCTGAATGTCCTTTGGGGGAGAAATTGCCCTTAGTTAAGAACCATTGTTCTCGTCTTCTTCAGGGATAACATTCTTTACAATAACAAGAAAGAAGCTATATATTTAAACATTTTTATGGGGGAAAATGGCAATTTAAAATTTTAAAGAATCCAATTGCTAACCTTCCAGTGCCAGTTTTTATCTCAGGAAGGTGTAATGATCATTCCTTAATGGAAATATCGTTTCTGAGTACTTCTAATTCATGATCTTTACAGGATCACTCACAACGCTCTCTGTCTTACTCTATATCAGTCTTGTCTTCTGTTTAGTTTCTTGAAACACTACCTTTAATTCACCATGTGGATAACTGCATTCACCTTGGTTCTGGTATTTTTTCCAGCTCGTATTGAGATGTCTAAATTCCCATAACTCGTTGGGGTTCCGACACTGGTTTGACACACCATCCAGACAAGTAGTCCTATAGGAGACTTACGCTTCAGTATTTGATAAGTCATTGGGTCTGAAGAGCAGAGTCGCTACTGAAACAGAGGCAAGAGAAAACAAAGACTAAGTTTAATGCCCCAGTCTTTGTCTATTGAAACGCTGATTTTAGCATTGGTGATTTTCTCTGTTGATATTAACTTGCAGGCTTCACTCAGCTCCCTAAGCTTAGCGTATGGCCATTTCAGTTTGTTCAGTACTGGCAAAGAGACTTTCATATCAAAGAAAAGCATTAGTAGATTAATCACATTTTTAGCACAAATATGCAGACTTTGTGCTACCAGAGCTTTGGATGCATTAATTCAGATAGTGCTTAGAATAGTACCTGGCACTCAATAGGCATGTTAAGTGAAGCCACCCCATCATTAAATCTTTGAACTTCTTAATTCTATGTTAATTCCTAGGCTTTTACAAGTAGAGAGTCATTTATCAATATTACATAGTAAAACCATAGATAGTCTCGTGAGTTATTGGCGTGGCCGTACATGTAGACAAATATCTTTGTAATTCAGAATGGGGGCTCTCTCCCTCTGATATATTATTGACAGCTCTCTCTCGCAGTCAACCTGACCCTTGAAGGACAATTTTGTTCATTGCTTTATATGTGACACTCAAGCTTGCCCCTAATGTTTACCTATGCCTCATTGAAGAAAAAGTACTCTGATGTTGTACCAGGCAGCATGATATGACTCAAACCCCAAATATTTAAAATAAAAATAACACCTACAACATCTTAATATTCCCCCAGTTCTTCTTTTTCAATAAGAGAAGTTACTGCTGCACCTAATATCTCTACTTATTTTGCAATAGTACAAGTATTGCAGGGTTTTTTTGGCAATAAATTCCCCTCAAAATCTTTCTATCTAATGCTAGACATAGCAAATTTCAAGCTGTGAGATCCAGTTGTCACATCCTTGAAATTAGTTTCAGTTCTACAGCAAGAAAAAGCAAGCATGTCTAATCTTCCATTGCTGGAAAGCCAAACAAAAAGTGTTCGAATGGGGAAAAACAAAAAGCCTTTTTCTTGTCAGCTGTAATCACATTGTACCCAAAGTAATATATGTACACTTATAATTATCTGTTACTAACATATATTTATATACATACATAAATTATTTTAAAGTATTATAACTATAAGAGAACCTTTTAAAAATTTTTGACAAGAAATTTAGAACTAGAAATTATTGGTAGTTGGAACCGGTTTCGCTCATGCCCAGTTAAGGCACCAGTGTTGCGGATGAAGCTGAGTAGTATCTATTGCCCTTGGAGCTAGAATTTCACTCTGAATCCATTACTTCTTAATTATATTATTTAAGCCAAATTGTTTATTTTTTTCTAAGCTTTGGTTTCCCCATTGTATTTGGTCAGGGTTCTCCAGAGCAATGGAACCAATAGGATATATACAGATTTGTATAGAAAGATATTTATTATGAGGAATTAATTTACACAATTATGAAGATTGAGGAGTCCTACGATATCCTGTCTGCAAGCTGGAGGCCCAAGACAGCTAGGGGTGTAGTTCCAGTCCAAACCTGAAGGCCTAAGAAAGAGGGGAGCCCACGGTGTAATCCCAATCTGAGTCCAAAGGCTCACCAGTGTCGAAGGAGAGGAGAGGATGAACATCCCAGCTCAAGTAAGACAACAAATTCTCCCTTCCTCTGCCGTTTTGTTCTAGTCAGGTCTTCAGTGGGTTGGATGATGCCCACCTACATTGGTGAGGGTGGATCTTCCTTCCTCAGTCTACCGATTCAAATGCTAATATCTTCCAGAATCACCCTCACAGACTCACCTAGAAATAATATTTTATCTGCTATCTAGGCATGCCTTAGACCCGGTCAAGTTGACATCAAAATTAATCATCACAGAGGCTGGCCCCGTGGCCGAGTGGTTAGGTTCGTGCGCTCCGCTGCAGGCGGCCCAGTGTTTCGTTGGTTCGGGTCCTGGGCGCGGACATGACACTGCTCATCGAACCATGCTGGGGCAGCGTCCCGCATGCCACAACTAGAAGGACCCACAACGAAGAATATACAACTATGCACTGGGGGGGCTTTGGGGAGAAAAAGGAAAAAATAAAATCTTTAAAAAAAAAAAATTAATCATCACACCCATCCATAAAATAATGATTATATTTAAAATCTTAAGTTTGTTGTGAAGATTAAATGAGACAATGCATGCCAACACATTTGCAGAATGTTAGACAAAATGCAAAGTGTTTAATATGTTAGTTGCTAATAACATTTCAATACATCTCATCATTCAAATATAAGATGGGTAGAGGTTTCTCTTGAGGACAAACGTATAACACCTTGATAATGATCTTGCCACCTCACACTATCCCCACGCACCTGTCCCAAGACAGATTGTAAGAATAGACTCATGGACCATTTAAAAATAAATGTACTCTAGTTAGTACAGTTATTTAGGAGACGGGGTGGTCCAGACATATATTGTTCTTAATTTAGCACTGGATCTCAAATTGTCAAATAGAGTGACTATTTCTGACACAGCATACACCTGACCCTAGAACCAAATCCAGCCCAACGACCTGCGCATTGCGGAGCAATGACTCTCTGTGTGTGAATTCAAAGAATTATTTCTCTAGTGTTATAAACCTCAAGGTTCCCCAGGAAGTTTCACAGTGGAATATCCCTGACTGAGTGTAATCAGAGGGAAGGAACTTCCTCCCTTAATCATCAAGTAATCAATTCTGTAATAGTACAGGGAGAACGCTTGTGCCCCTTTCCATATCCTCACATTGCAGTCTTTGCTGGTAGATGACCTTCTGACCATACATAAGATTTGGGGGGAATCCTTCCTTTAATCTTCTTATTTATCCCTCCCCATTATTGGGGTTGCTGGTGTTATGGATGAAAGCCTTACTGAGCTCCCTTTCACCAATGGGCAAGAATCCTCTCAAAACGTGAAATGTCATTGAGGTGAATACATAGTATATTCTTTTACAGACTAACTTCTTTACTTCCACGTGGCAAAGCACATCTGGCAGGTCTATTTTGCCAGGCTTGGCTACTCTCCCAGTACTTTCTTTTCCCTCTGAAGCAAAGTAAGTAATGCAGCCATCCACACAGGTGGCCAGCCTTGGAGTGTGCCCGGCGATGCCAGTCTTATCTCACAATATATAAGCACACTTGAGCAAATGAATCCAAATTGTCCTTTTAGAGTAAAAAGCAGGAGGTCCCACTTTAATATCAAGTAAAAGCCATGTTTTCTAATCTACCTTTTATTATACTATATCTTTCAAATGGGAAAATCAGAAAGTTGCACATTTATTACATAGAATTTTCCATTGAACTATTTTCTTTGGTTGCATATTCTGTATTGGAAGGAAACCAAAGGAGAGCCTGGATAATACTCTGAGATCTGCATAATGGCAGTGATGGCAGAGTTTGCGCCAAGAAAGAGCAGGAGAAGGAAGGCAGTCAGAGCTATAGCTCCATGAATTGTCAAGGTTTTAGCAGGCCATGTTAGCATGACAGAAGTTCACTGATAAACTACAAGATGCAAACATAGGAGCCAAAAAATACCTCAAATTAGAATTTCCTGAAGTCATAAGTTGCAGAATTGGACCTCAACTGTACAACTAGATTCAGGTCATCCTGGCAAGAATAGTGCATCATGGGCTAGCTAAAAAATTCCTTGAGTTTATTAGGAAAATTTGTAGGAAGGAACTTCTGCAAATCACTAGAATTCTTACTAGTAAAATAAAATGTAGTCATTTAGATATTTTTTTCTAAAATGACCTTTTCTATGTTTGTGATTTGGATATTTATTTACCCTATGGATACTAAAATAAAAATTAGAACACAACAGCAATAATAGGACATTTTCCTAAAGATTATTTTTTTCACCATTGGATATGCCCAACTTTGTGAATGAATGAGGAGAAGCAATGTGACCTCTGTAAATATAACGGTCAATCCTTTAATAAGTGACACATCTAGAAGAACCACACGTCATAGTTTCCCTTTCCCTGTACCACACTGACCCTGAATGATTTCAAGTCACTTTTTACTTCTCATATTTAAAATTCTGGAGGTCTGTGTATGTTTTTAGCTGGACTCAGGCCTTGACTTGTTAATCAGGTATCCTTTTCTCATCATTTCCTCATTATACTGTGATTTGTTGTACGTTGGACAAACTGTCAGAAATGTCACACTACATGATTTCTAAACATCTTTCAGTGAGGTGGATTGTTACCTACAGGATGATAGCAGAATATGTGCATGTAAGAACTTTGCTCAGAAATGAACTGGAAGTCTGTGGCAAAGGGTGTATTGTTTTATTTGCTAAAGCTGGTTGTCAGTTTATTCAGATTTGGTACAGGACAAATAGATGATACAGTACAGTGCCTGAGACTGAATATCTTCGAGTCAGACCAATCTTTATTTAAATTCCACTCTGCTTCATACTGGCTATGTGACTCTGAGCAAATTTCTTAATCTCTGAACTTTTTTCCTTATATAGTTTAATAACAGCTCACTAGGTGAATTTAGGTATAAAATGAGATGATTTATGTAAAATACTTAGCACAGTGCCTTATGAAGCATTCAAAATAGCTTTATTATTATATTAATATTACATATATATTTATAATTGCATAAATGTACTAAGTTCTATAATTCAACCAATACAACTCTAATTATTGCTAAAATGTGTTAAGCACAGTGCTAAGTTTTAGGAATTTGAAGATAAGCCAATGCTTTGTTTATAAGCCTGTGGGGGAGATAAACATTAATCAAATAATCATACAAACTAATGTAAAACTACAGTTGTGATTAGTGATAAGGAGAAACGCATCACATTAAGGAATTGAGTCTTTACGCTAAGTCAAAATTAAATTAATTTTAAAAATATGTGTTTTATAGGTCTTATTGAGGATTTTAATATTTTCCTTAGAGCATGAGAAGTCAATAATATGTTTAAAGCAAGATGCTAATATTCAATTATTTGTGTCAAGATGCTACCTCTGATCACGGCCTGAGGAATAGCTAGCAGGAGGGCAAGAGCAGATGAGGAGAGGCAATTATCAAATGATTGCAATATGCCAGCCTATAGATGGTGACAGATTTTGGTTGTGAATATTGAGAGGAGTCCAAAGATTCCAGAAAATTTATGACCTAAAGAGTGAACTTGGAAATAAATGAATAAGGATGATGGAAAGGAGATGTCAATGATGACACCTAGCTTACTGACATGTCTAATGAGATGGATGGTGTTGCCACTGCAATAGGATCAATAGTAATTAATAATGATAATGCTATATTTGGAGAAGAGTCTGTTAACTTAAGGACTGAGTAATCACTTTTACTTATCCCATTGAGGTTAAACAGGTGCTGAGAAATGTAACTCATTGTTCAAAATGGGTTAGAACAGAAAACAGTTGAATGTTGAGGAAGTGAGAAAAATGCCATTATTTCCAATACTTTCTGAATTTGAAAATTGCAAAGGTCAAAAACCTATAAGTAGTAGTTCTACTTCTATTCAATATGGAGTAACAGGGATGAGATTTACCTTCCTGCTTAAAAACAGTAAAAAAGACAGGCAACATGAAACAATGGTTTTAAAGTCACTGGACTTCAGGTCAGTTTAGTGGCCACTGAGAGATGAGAAACAAATAAGATGAGACCTGTGAACACTCAAACTTACAGACGTAGATGGCTTACAGGTGTGGTCCAGAGAGCAGAAAGCCAGACAGACTCCAATGTCCTCCCTGAGTTACAGAGACAGAGATGAGCGTACAGAAAGACCAAGATAGCTGGTGTTCACAGGAAAGACTACAGAGAGGAGAGAGCGGCACAGAGAGAAAACTCCAGAAATCTGGAGAGTTTCCCCCTTGAGTGTTCAGCTGACTATTCATCAGCATGTGAGGGTAACGAATTTACCCAAGACTAGAGAAAGAAGCACAAACAGGTTTTAGATCAGAGTATTTGCTATTCATGCAGGAATAGTGTCTGTTTCCATCAGTTAGACTGGAATGCCTCATGCCACATAAGGCATGGAGTAGTACATAATGAGTTTTGTCTCAAAAGTAGGGGACAATTCACCCTTGGCAGATCACTGCTCCATCCCACCTTACAAATATTAAAAGCAGGACCTGAAAGGATCAAATTGTTTCCAAGTAACTTAATAGCATCTCAGACAAAACTCAAGAATTGTATAGGAATACAAAATAACCCAGCACGAAACAAGGAAAAAAATCACGTCTGGTATTCAATAAAAAATTATATAACACATACAAATAAATGAGGAAATATAATGATGAAAAAACAGTCAGTCTATGAAACCTACTCAGAACTATTGAAAATGTTAGAATTATCAGACAAGGACTCTAAAAGAGTTATTATAACTATATCCATATGTTCACAAAGTTAAGCATAGATATAGAGGGTATAAATAGGACCCAAATCAAAATTCTAGAGAGGAAAATTTGTCCAAGAAGAAAAATTCTGTGGATGAGATTAATTATCTATTAGACATTGCAGAAGAAATGATTAGTGAAATTATACACATAGTAATAAAATATTAAAAAATGAAACAAGCAAGAAAAACAAATTTAAAATAAATAAAAATTAATAGAGATTAGTAATTTGTGGGACAACTCCAAGTGGTCGAATATGCTTATAATTTGAATCTCCCAACTAGAGGAAGTATAGGTAGAAAGAGGGCAAAAAAATGCATATTTAAAGAAAAAATTGCTAAGAATTTTTAAATTTTAAGGAAATATATAAATCCACATATCCAACATGCTTAAGAACTCCAGGCCCAAGAAACATAAGCAAAATTACACCAAGGCAGATCATAATCAAATCGATCTAAATCAGTGCTAAAGAAAAAGTATCTCAAAGCAACCAGAAAAAACAGGAAAAGTATGTTTGACTGAAGATCTCTTGTCAAAAATAATGCAAGTGAGAAGACAACAGAGCACGTTAAAAGAAATGAAAGAAGAAAAATGTCAAGCTAGAGATCTGTACTGATCAAAAATGCCTTTCAAAATTGTAGGCAAAACAAAAAGAATTTTTTTTAGGCATAACAAAGCTGCAAGAATTTGTCATTTGCAAAACCCAACTATATGCTGCCTAAATAAATATAAAATGAAGTGCATTTTCTTATTATTTAAATCCTTTAAAGGATAGTTGTATTTTACACAAATATTAATAACAGTGTATTCAGGGCTTATAGCATATGTAAAAGTAAAATGTGTGACAACACAATCAATAGAAAGGGAGGAAATGAGAGTATAGTATTATATAGTACTTATCCCATATGTGAAGTGATACAATATCACTTAAAGGGTAAATAAAATATGTTAAAGATTACATATATATGTAAAGATACCTCTTTTATTATATATAAGGTATCCTCTCTATATAAAATCTCTCTCTCTCTATATATATATATAATATCTCCTCTGAAGAAACCACTAAAATAACAAAACAGAGGGATAGCTAATAAACCAATAAAAAGAGATAAAATATTCAATTAATTCAAAAGATAGAGAAAAAGAGGAAAAAAGAAGCAAGGAATAAATTGGACAAGTAGGAAACAAGTAAAATGTAGACAGTATATTTTAAATTAATCACATAAATAATAACAGAAAATAAAATGCGAATGGTATAAACACATCCACTATAAGGCAGAGATTTTCAGGTTGGACAATAAACAGAGACTCAACTATATGCTGCCTAAATGCAACACACTTCAGACATTAAGCCCTTGTCAGATATGTGATTGCAAATATTTCCTTCCATTTCAGAGGTTGTCTTTTTACTCTGCCATTTGTTTCCTTGTTATGCCAAGCTTTTTAGCCTGAGTAGTCTCACGTCCATCTTTGCTTTTGTTGCTTGTGCTTTTGGTATCATATTTAAGAAAGTATTGCTAAGACCAATGTCTTAAAGTTTTTCTCCTATGTTTTCTTCTAAATGTTTCATAATTTCAGGTCTTTTGTTTAAATCTTTCATCCATTTTCGGTTGATTTTTGTGTATGGTATAAGATAAGGATCTAATTCCATTCTTTTGCCTATGGATATGAAGTTTTTCTAACATCTGTGGAAGAGAATACTCATTCCCCATTGTGTATTTCTGGAACTCTTGTCAAAGATCAGTTGACCATATATGCATGAGTTTATTTCTGCACCTTCTATTCTGTTTCCTTGGACTGTATGTCTGTTTTACAGTACCATACTGTTTTAATTACTGAGGCTTCATAATATATTTGCAATTAGCAAGTGTGATGCCTCTAGTTTACTTCTTCTGTCTCAAGATCACTTTGCTATTAAGGGTCTTTCGTGGTTCCATAAGAATTTTAGGATTGTTTTTACTATTTCTGTAAAAAATGTTTTGAATGGGAGAAAATATTTGCAAACCATATATCTGGGAAGGGGTTACTATCCAAAATAAATAAAGAACTCAAACAACTCAAAAGCAAAAAAATAAAAATGACTCTATTAAAAAGTGGACAAAGGACTGAATAGACATCTCTCTAAAAAAGACATACAAATGGCCAACAGGTACATGAAAAGATGACCAACATCACTATTCATCACGGGAATGCAATCAAAACCACAAGAAGATATCACCCCACACCTGTTAGGATGGCTATTATCCAAAAAACAAAAGATAGTAAGTGTTGGTGAGGCTGTGGAGAAATTGGAACCCTTGTACACTGTTGGTGGGAATGTAAAATGATGTGCCTCCTATGGAAAACAGTATGGAAGTGCCTCAAAAGATTAAAAATAGAATTACCATATGATCCAGCAATCCCACTTCTGGCTACAAATTCAAAAGAATTGAAATCGAAATTCAAAGAAACAGCTGCGCTCCCATGATCATTGCAACACTATTCACAATAGCTAAGATATGGAACAACCATTGATGAATAAATGGATAAAGAAGATATGGCGTATACATACAATGGAATATTAATCAGCCCTTATAAAGAAGGAAATCTTGCCATCTGTGCCAAGATGGATGCACCTGTAGGATATTATGTCAAATGAAATAGGCTCGTCACTCAAGACAAATACTGAATGATTCCACTTAAATGAGGTATATAAAATAGTCAAACTCATAGGATTAGAGAATGGACTGGTGGGTTCCAGGGGCTGAGGGAGGGAGAAATGGGGAGTTGCTGTTCGACAGGTATAAAGTGGTCAGTTATGCAAGATGAATCAGTTCTGCTGTACAGTGTTATACCTATAGGCTACAATACTGTATTAGACACTTAAAATTAAGATGGTTGATTGGTGTTAAGTGTCCTTACTGCAATAGAAATAAAATAAATTAAAAGGAACACACTTTAAATATAAGGACACAGATTAAATGTATGAGATGGAAAAATATATTAACACTAGTCAAAAGAAAGCAGGAGTGGCCATATTAATATAAGACAAAGTTGATTTCATAGCAAAGAATATTACCAAGGTTAAAGAACATTCTTTTGTAACAATAAATGTGTCAATGTATTGAGAGTATAACAAATCCTAACTGTTTATGCACCTAATAGCAGGGCTTCAAAATACATAAAGCAAAAACTGATATAACTACAAGGAGAAATAGATACATCAAAATATATAAACAGATATTTCAATACCTCTCTCTCTCAATAATTGATGGAACAAGAAGCAGAAAACAAGGTTATGAGATTTTTTGTTTTAAGAATTACAAGAAGGGATTATTTTTATTTATTTATTTTTAAAGATTGGCACCTGAGCTAACATCTGTTGCCAATCCTTTTTTTTTCACCTTCTTTTTCTCCCCAAAGCCCCCCTGTACATAGTTGTACCTTCTAGTTGTGATTGGCTCTTGTTGTGCTATGTGGGATGCTGCCTCAGCATGGCCTGATGAGTGATGCCATGTCCGCGTCCGGGACCTGAACCAGTGAAACCCTAGGCCACTGACGCAGACTGAGCAAACTTAACCACTCAGCCATGGGGCCGGCCCCAAGAGTTTTGTTCAACACTGTCAAACTTGACCTGATTGACATTTATACAACACTCTATCCTACAACAATAGAACCCACGTAGTTTTCAAATACACATGGAACATTTACTAAGAAGAACCACATTCTGGGTCATAAAATATATCTCAATAAACTTTACAGGAGTTAAGCTGTATAGGATATATTCTCTGACAACAATAAAATTAAATCAGTTATTAATCTCAGGAAGATATATTTTTAAAATCTCCACATATTTAGAAACCATATAAAACACCACCAAATTACCATTACTCAAGAAGAAATCAAAAGAGAAATTGGAAAATATTTTGAATTGAATGTAAGTGAAAACACAACATATACAAATTCATAAAATGCTCTGAAAAAGCAGCATACAGGGGGAAATTTAAGGCATTGAAGTATATTAGAAAATAATAAAGTTATTTATAATAATAACCTTAACTTCCCCTAAAGAAACTATAAAAAGAATAGCAAATTAAATGCAAAAATGAGTAAAATAAAGAAAACTGTAAAGATCAGAATGGATATCAATGAAATACAAACAGAAAAAAATAATAGAAAAAGTTGATGAAACCAAAAGCTGATTCATTAAGAAGATCAATAAATGGATAAACTTCTAGTCAGTTTGATCAGGAAAAAGAGGGAGAGGACACAAATTACCCACATCAGGATTCAGAGAATTGACAGCACTACAAATTCTCTATATATTAATGTAATACGATAATAAGAGAATGTTTTGAACAAGATTGCCAACTCAACAACTTGAAATGGGCAAAATCCTCCAAACACACAAATCTCAATCAGGAAGAAATAGAGAAATTGAATAGAACTATATGTATTAGAAAATAGAAATTGTAGTTGAAAACCTTTCTAGAAAGAAAACGAGGCCTGAAAGGATTCACTGGTTAATTCTAGTAAACTGTTATAGGAAAAAATAATATTACTTCTACACAAACCCTCCAGACAGTTGACAGGGAAAGAATATATTGCAACTCATTCTACAAAGAGATACAAAAACCACAAAAAATACGTTACAATGGGAAAAGAACAGAGTAATATCATTTGTCAAAACGGATGCAAAAATTCTAAAAAAAAATCTTAGCAAATCAAACCCAAGGATGTATAAGATGACGAATTCTCAATGACCAAGTAGGTTTAATTCTGGGAATGCAAGAGTAGTTTAACGCTCAAGTATCAATTACTGTAATTCATCATGTTAACAATTTAATTAAAAAACCCCACACGATCATCTCAATTGACAGAAAAACTATTTGCAAAATCTCATATTTGATTCCTTTTCACAAATGTCTTAGGTTAATTGAATTATTATATTCAAAAATAAACTTTGATCCATGCTTTATTTCATATAAAAAGTTAACAGAAGTAGATTATTGAAATACATGCAAAATATAAAACGATAATACTTCCAGGAGAAAACTTTTGTGATTTTGAGTTAGGCAAAAATTTCTTAGCTATAACACCAAAAGCACAACCGTTTAAGGAAGAAATATATTAATTTGACTTCTCCAAAATTAAAAATGTCTGTTTTCCTAAAAACACGGTTAAGCTAATAAAGATGAACCATAGACTGGGAGAAAATATTTGCAAACCATGTAACTTAGTCTCCACAACATATAAAAAAAACTCTCAGAAATCAATTTTAAAAGATGACAATAAGGGGCCAGCCTGGTGGCATAGCAGATAAGTTCACGTGCTCCTGCCTCAGCAGCCCGGGTTTCCCCTGTTCCAATCCCAGACACAGACCTCCGCTGCACACTGCTTCTCAAGCTGTGCTGGGGCAGGTGTCCCACAGATAAAGTAGAGGAAGATGGTCACATGTTAAGCTCTGGGCTAATCTTCCTCCAAAAAAACCAAAATGACAATAAAAAACAGACAAAAGTTTTTAACAGACACTTTACCAAAGAAGATATATGAAGAGGTTCATCATCATTCATTAGTTATTAGGCAACTAAAATTAAAGCCACAATGACATACCACTACTCTCATATTAGGATGGCTAAAAGTTAACAACATTGATCATACCAAGTGCTGACAGATCTGCTTCTATTAGCCTAAACTGGAAGTAATCAGAATATCCAATAGCAGATGAATACATAAACAAACTGTGGTATAACCATATAGTAAAAGAAATGAGGTCTTGATACGTACTACAACATGAAAGACTCTGAATAATTATGCTGAGTGATGAAACCAAATCAAAAAAAAAGCACACATACTCTATGAGTCTCCTTATATACGTTGCTACAAAATAAAACCTAATCTCTAGTGAAAGAAATTATATCAGTGGGTGCTTGGGAATAAGATGGGCAGAGAGGAATTACTAAAGGCGTGAAGAAAACTTAGGGCGATGAACATGTGAATTTTCTTGATTTTGTTGACAGTTTCTCCATATATACATTTGTCAAAATTCATTAAATTTTATACTTTAAGTAGGAACACTTTATTGCGTGCCAATAATATATCAAAAAAATCTCTTAGTTTTAAGGAATTCTGTTCATCAGGAGACATCACACAGATAGTTGAAAGAAGGGTAAAAAAGCTATAGACTTGTTTAAAGAGTACTAAGTGTCCTCATTAACATGATAATTTCCAGCTGAATGTGCAGAGGCTTCCTATTGCTAAGGGCTGAACCAGCTCTGGGGGTTGCAAACTACGTAGTCTTAAGGATTGTGGTGAACAGTAGTGTTTCATTATGGGTAACAAAGGAAGGAAATGAAGAGAAAGGAAAATGTTCAGTTGGATGCAGTAATCCCATTAACTTTTTCTTCCTCTGTGTTCTTGCTCCAGGGAATTTATGCTGGAGGTTTAAATCTGAATGTGATGTCCAGAGTCGAAGGAATATTACCATCATGTGTTTGCCAGATGTTGGTCCATCCAGAAGATTTATGATATGGTTTTTCTCCCAACATTTTATACTATTTTGTAATTAAAAATATTTATTCAATGTATAGAATAATTTTCTCCTACTAGGAATCATACAACCTATAATAAACCATTAGAATAAATGTTAACATGTAGGTTAAACAGGTATTGAGAATTAAAATTATGGTGAACATATCTCAAGTACTAGCTTGATCACATCCGTGAGATTAGCCAAATTTTGCACAATTAAGTAAATCAGAAAAAGCCATTATAGCTGCTTATCATTACGATGTACGTCATGTTATCTACTCTTTCTTGTGTCTTTTTAATATCATAATTGTGAGACGATACATAGGTCTAATAATGGGAATAAAAATACTTCATGCAAACAAGTAGCAGGATAAGACTACGAGTTTTGTACATTATCTTGCCAACATTTATATGGAAGATTTTCTCCATAAGCCTTGAGATTACATGGTCAGTTTTCTAACTCTGAGGACTGAGTATACGTCTAGAAAGCGTATTCTAAAACTCAAGACACTTCCTTTCATCTGACAAGTATATGTTGTTAGGTTTCCCCATTGACCTAATTATCCCTTTCCTTTGAATCACAACAGACTTTATGTAACAATATGAGAAAATAGCCAAAGGTCCCGACCCTCGTAAAACTAATCAGCGAATTCCCTCAGCAAACAAGACCATTTCAGTCGCCATCTTAAATCTTTCATGAGGCTTCTAACATTACGTCTAGATAGTTGCTTCTACAATACTTCTTCCTATGCTCTTTAAAGCAACATTATTGTCATCTTTGTTTGTGTACTTATCAACTTCTTTTTTACACACTGGAAAAACCAAACATAATCTCAGAATTTTATTCTACAAAAGGAAAAGAACCTTCAGAGACAGCAATGATTCTGGCACCCTACAAATCAGTAAAATTTAAAGATCCGTTTAGAAAATGTCTGTCATTTTGACAGCTTTCAGGCCTTGAACCAGAAGAACCTGTTATCTCAGTGCTCGATAAAAATTACTGATTGGAGTACAGTGAGAGGGAACTGTGACAGGGATGGAAAGAGGGACTGAAAAGTAATGGGAATATGAGAAAACAGACTAATAAACAAAAGAAAAGGCAGAGGAAATGAGGGGAGAATGCCTACAGGAGGAACACAGGGAAGTAGTGAAAAAAACATAGAAAACTCTTAGTTCGAAAGCAAGGAACACACAAGGATGGTCATCCACACAGGATTGCATGTCCAATAGAACTAACCGTACCATTTTTAGCTTGCTACTTGTTTCAGACAATGTACTATAAAGCACATTTCCTTACCTCTATAATTACTTAGTCAGAGGTGAATATTGCTCACTTGAAGAAATTAGTTCTCATACAAATTCAGAAAATACCAAGAGATAAAATTGGACATAATCATACTGATATAATTTCAATAAATACAAGCTATATCATTTAGTGTTCAAGGCAGAAAACAGAAACCATGCTAAAGAAAAAAGAATTTAGGGGCCTGCCTGTTAGCATAGCAGTTAACTTTGCATGCTTTGCTTCAGTGGCCCGGGGTTCGCTGGTTCGGATCCCGCGCACAGACCTATGCACTGCTGATCAAGCCATGCTGTGGCGGTGTCCTGCATATAAGATAGAGGAAGATTGGCATAGATGTTAGCTCAGGGCTAATCTTCCTCAAAAATAAATAAATAAATAAAATTCATTAATTAAAAAAAAGAATTTAGTGTTAGAATTAGGTGCTTACAAAATTGTTGAAAGGACTAAAAGAGACAACTTCTAAGCTGGGACTCCAGAGTGACCCCAAAAGCATCTAGAAGCTGCCTACTTCTGAAACTAGGCTGTTCTAGGGTAGGCCATAATGCCTTTTCTACTTCCAGAGAAGCCTTGGATAGTAGAAAACTAAAAAGACACACAAAGCTGTAACCCATGGGGTAAGCAGTAAGATGAAAAGATAACTGTACCTTCCAGAAAGCTAAAGAATGAACACTGGGTTCTGTTGCAAGAGAACCATTACTTTCCTAAACAACAGGGGTAGCCAGAGTTGAAGGTAGAGGGTTGGCTTTCATTTTCACATCTATGGGAGCACGTTTACTTGGTGATCACTAATTCATATCTAGAATTCTGGCTGCACAGGAGGTGAGAAAATACAGTTTCAAGCATTCTAAAACCTCCAAATGGAAGGTAGGTAAAATAGAGATTGAAAGAGCCAATCATATATTTTAACACATGAGGACAGATACACAGAGAGATAGATAGATAGATAGATAGGAGGTGTTAACTTAATTTTACCTCTAGCAATATAAAGTAAACATCTCAGGAGTTGCTTATATACGCTATTATAAATATGCATAGCTTTTTGGAAAAATTAGATGCTTTTCTTTTTCTCACCAATATTTGTGGCCTATGCGAAGTGAGATGAGATGACAGATATGAATGGCACATAGTATCACATCACTTCTGTTCCAGGAACTTTAATCTGACCATTCCATGATAACATTTTGAGACACAGAAAACATCTCAGTTTTTGTTAATTTAAATACAATACGTGTAATCTTTTAGGTAGATATAAAACAGTGATTTTCAAATTTGGTAATTTTTATAATTAAACAATGTATCTCAAATTTCACATGAAACTTGCTAAATAAAGCGAAGGATCTGGAAATATTGAATGAATATTGCATCTTCCCCACACTTGCTTAAATTGTCCACTCAGGATACATGACATTTTAACAGGAGGTACATTTCATTGATGGCAGAGAATTCCCTAGCAAAATTTTATGTGAATTATAACAACTCCCAGTGCACAGTAAGATATAGGTCCTCAACAAATTTGCCATTCTCACGTCTATTTCTTTCTTCACAGAAGAAAATATAAAGAAACACTTCATTCATTTTAGACTTCATTTACTAAAATAATCCCTCTTAAAGGTGATATTTTCTTATTAAAAATTTGCATCTCTACTAACACTGTTCAGATCTTCAATACCTCTCATCCAGATAGTACAGTGAATTTCTGACTTGCTTTACAACTTCTCTAATTTTTCTCCTTATGCTCACAAATTCATCCTGAAATATAATTATTCTAATTCTTTCACTTCTGTTTTCAATATTTCACTATTCTCAGTGGTTCCACATCAGTACTTCCACTTCTTTAGACTAAAGAATTTAGTCCATATTCTTTAGTCTGTCACTCAAGGTCACCCTTGTCACCACAACTCTCCCACTTCTCCTTTGTCCTAGTCATTTTATAACATTTGTAAAATTCATGTGTTATATTGCCACCACATCATTTACAAGGTTTCCCCACATTGTTCTACTGACACACGTTTTCTCATTTTATCCATTTTATCTATAATATCTTTTTTTCTCCATCTCCCACTATTGACTTGTGTTCATCCTTCACAAATTTGCTTAAATGTTACCTCATTTAGACTTCTTGCCCCATCACCCTCACCAGGAATGATTTATTTTTCCTCTGAAATTTTGAAGACATATTTTCAGGGTCTCTTAAGGCATGTGACAATCTCCCTTGCTTAATAATTATTTTATGTCTCCTACTGTGCTGCAAACTGATGAAAGAGAGAGACTGTCTGTGTTTATTCCCCCACAGAGCTAGCATAATGACATATGCTAAGTATACACTAAGCTATTATTGATTGAATACATACCTTCATGAGTCATTCTAGAGAAAGAAACTATTTTCTATTTGTTAAAAACATGGAAACAACTTCATATTCAGTCTTCTTTCTACCTTTTCCTTCCTCTGACATCCTAGAGAGAGTAGCTTGAAGCACTTTTGCAATTTTCTAACTAAGAAATAATTCATACATAGGCCTTTTCTTATTACTTCGAATAACCTACTTTGTAGCATTCTGAGCTTTCATTATAAATCAAAGTTTTCTGATTCATGGGGAAAATTGTATTGGGGATTATATGACAAAATCAATACACAACCAGCTTTTAAAATAGCATTTTACAAACTACACAATTATACATTTGTGCTAATTCATTTTATCTGCTTTTTCTTAGAAATACTTTAAATAGGTTATTTTTTTCATATTTATAATAGGTTTATCACATTAACTTTTAAGACATAATAAGACACTTCTTGTGAAAGCTGAAGAAATAAATAAAAAGCAGGTCTTCCTATTTTAATTCAGGAACACTGATGAAAAATAAAATAGATGCCTGATACACACACACACACAAACACACACACAATTACTACTTTATGCAAATTACTCGAAACATTGGTTTTAAATAATAATATCAAATTGCACATAATCTTTACAAGTGTAATTTTAGTGTTTTTAAATTGTATTGCATAATATGGAAATTTGAAATATTGTAATGATTTAACTTTGAGAAGGAATTAGATTTTATTATCATTCACCCAGAATGTTGAAAGCCAGTTTGCATAGAGACATGCTGAACTCAAATATAATGTGATTTAAATACCAGGAAAAGAAAACACTGTAAGTTGCCTCTATTGAATACTTATCTAGGTATTAGGCTGAGGCTTAGAAGTTGAACAGTATTTGCAGGACAGCATTATAAATGGGAAGTTGCGAACCTTTTTTTTTATTTGAAAAGTTAGGCATAATCTTATTACTTACATTCTGGGAATTTTAAATCAAACTCTTCTCTCTTCTCTGCTTCCTTAAGAGACTCTCCCCGTCACCAACACGTATGGCCCCATATAGATGGTCATTATTCTTACCAGTATGATCCCAACAGCTTCTTAACCTGCCTTCAGCTTAGCCCCAATTCTCTCTCCAACATTGAATTATAAGTGACCATCAACACTTCAAACATGATAAACATTTCCATATTTCAAATATTTTAATAAATGTGCATTTTCATCAAAATAAACTCTAAAGTCGTCCTGGAACACAAGGCCTTTCATGACCTCAGTCTTATTTACGTTACCCAGCCTCAATTTTCACCACTCCCTCTTTGATTTTGAGCAGTTCAAAAATATGCATCTTGGTTCCAAATAGTTTTTCAACTATTTTGTTCTCTAAAGAGTTGAAAAACAGTCATATACTTGGCCAAAAATTTAGTTACTAACCAGTGATCCTTTTCTTAGAGAGTTCATTAACGTATTAACTTACGACAGATGAGGAAAAAAAAAAAACCCTCAATGTTTTATGTTGTGAGAAAGCATAGTAAAAAAATTAAATGAAAATTCAGTCAGTATATAATGAGGACATAGGATAGGTCAAGCACAAGCGAGCATTTAAGATTCTGAGACCAAAGAAACAATGCTTCAGAACCCAAGTCTCTGAGGACAGAGAAATTGGGCTTAGTGGTCAGATAACAAAGCTAATGCATCCAGAGGGGTCTTTCTGTGAAGACTCAGTGTTTCTTTCTTTCTTTCTCAACTCTAGTTTTTATTGTTTTCTTTATTTATTTGCCTTATATTGCTTTGTTTTGCTGTTGAATGTGTGTTAGTGATATTGAGAAGAATTAAGGAATTTGCCAATGAAAGTAAAGTCAGCCTTCTTAGCCCTTGCTAGGGTCAGAATGAGGATAGAAAGGAAGACGATTCCAGGGTTCTAGGTAAGGGCAGCAGGGAGGTAAGTGGAGACAATACAGACCCGAAAGTAGCTGTTAAGAGCAAAGTGAGAAGAGAGAAAGAGGCTGTAGCATGGATTGAGTCAGGAGCAGAATTAAAATACATAGGAAGAGGGGCCAGCCTGGTGGCATAGTTGTTAAGTTCATGCACTCCACTTCAGCAGCCCTGGGTTCATGAGTTTGGATCCTGGGTGCAGACCTACACACTGCTTGTGAAGCCATGCTGTGGCAGCATCCCACATGCAAAATAGAGGAAGACTGACACAGATGTTAGCTCAAGGCCAATCTTCCTCACCAAAAAAACAAACAAACAAATACACATAAGGAGAAGACAGAAAAGAAAGAGAGAAACTTCTCAGCTGTACCAGAGGCAGGTGACATTGAAAGTGGAGTGTAAGTCAACCCTGAGTTCTCCTTCAGAAAAAAATTCCCCTCTGAAAACACAAACAAAATTCTCTTCCTGCATTCCTAATTTCACACAGAATTACCTGAAAAATCTTGCAGGCATGGCTAGGCTCTCTGAGTATTCAAGATATCTAAAGTAGGTCACTTTGAAGTAATTCTTTATAAATGTCTTTCTAGTTTATTCTGAAATCACTATGATAAAAATAATATAAGAATCATAAGTAGCAGAATGTCAGCTTTTCATAAAAGGTAATTTTTACTTTCCCGTGTGACTGACTATATGAACAAACACTCTAAATTGAGGAGAGGAGGCAGAGAATCCAAGCACAGCGATATTCTGTTTGCTGACTTCCAAGGTGTGTTGTTTATAATTTACTAGTTCATGTAATTTCATAGGTGGAATTTCACAGTCAGTAAAATGATGAGGGAAGCAGGTGGCAAAATCATTTATTAAAAAATCAGCCACCTTCTCCTATATATGATAACTCTTACTTCATTCTTTCGGATTTGCATTTTAAATGATTAAGGAGCCAGTAAGACAGCATGAAACCTCATTAACAAAGATCTATCTTCAGGCCTCTACCTGAAGAGAAAGTGGTGATTTTTCCACCTCGTAGCCCTCAGTTTAAATACCTGCTGATTTGTTTTATCTCTACTTACTTCAAAGTATTTCAGCCACATTAATGCAGCTTTTAACTATAGAAACCGACAGAATACAAAATCAAGCTTTCAGCCGGATCCTAAATAAACAAACCGGAAAATTTTTCATTTATGGAGCTTCTACTTTCTATGGCACTGTGTAATATATTAGTGGTTAACTAAGGGCTTCTCATGATGCTAAGGGAAGAGAGGATAAACAAATCGCTGTGATTCTGTAGTTCATTATGAAAGCTAACAGCGGATTTGCTTTTAAACAGACCTGGTGTCTTTAGTTGCTGCTTTGAAGTAAGATGCTGAGAGCAATAGGGGTGGTAGAGATCATATATTGTCACTGTGCATATAGCAAAGGTGGTGCAATAATTAAGGTTTAATCAGAGCGTTTTCCTGCTGCTTTCCCAATCACTGTTGAGGTAATAATAGCATTATAGATTAGATAGCAAATTGCAACAAAGTTAGGCAACTGCATCATAAAAAGCAATATTGATGTATAAAGGAATTATGTAAACTCAGTCAATGAAGCATAACATCTCATTCATATTAACCTCCAGCAGGGCCCTCACAGTCCCAGGCATTAATCCAATCATTTGCTTGCCTAAGTATTTTCCACCTTCTGTGCAGTTGTTTACCTCTTTTCTGCAACACCCACTCTCTTCTTTAGAAATGCTTTGTATTCTCTTTTTTACTGGGTAGAGCCAGAGAAAAGGAAGTGGGAAGCTATTTTCAGCAAAAGACAGTATTGAAGCAGTTAAAGTTGCATGCTCTAGAAAAGCATCCAGAAGCTCTGGGCTGTTATTTCACCTGAGTCAGCCCTAAAAGGGTTAATTCAAGCATGGCAACTCTACTGACTTCACAGCCTAGTGGGATGTCCAAAGCACAGAAGCCCTTTAGGTCATAGTTAGGTTAAAGGAGAATGCTGATGTGTGTGTGTGTGTGTACGTGCGTGTGGTCTTCTTTTCGTGGTTTACTTTACTTTTTATCCTAATGTTGATTATATCCCAATCAATATTTTTCAACCCTACTTTCACGACCAACAGTAGACATTTTAGAAGCAACAGTGAATATTTAAGTCAGTGAAAAGAACAGTCATTCTCAGAAGGGAGAAGGAGTCAGTCTGGGTGAATGTGGGAATATGAGAGCAGAGGATTTGAGTGGCTTCTATAGATTTCACCGAGAAGGAGAAGTTTTCTATCCTGATCCCTGTAAAAACGTAAAGAATTGTTAACATGTCCCCCAATAATCATGTTAGAAGACTAATAACTCTTCAGGAGTTCCATGAAAGCAGTAAAGAGTACTCAATCAAAGGCTTTTTAAGAGACACATGCCACCTAAAATACAAAGGCAGATATAAGGAAACACACAAAAACAAGTACTCCAAAATTTTTCCTTGATATGTAAATTTACTCTGACTCATCCGGGACGAGGACTTACCATCTCTAAATGCCAGAGAAGACGAACGTGAGCCAGCTCTCTTATGTTGAAGTATCAGAAATCGTCTGCCTTGAGTTTTTAAAAAATGAACTTAACTCTTCCAAAATGAAAATAACTGGTTATTTGAGTAGGTCACCATCCTGAATAAAATGTGATTATGCTAATAAAAATGTTTTTCATATTTAATCAAAATTTGATATAAACATCAAACATACTCTAAATAACAGCGTAAATGTTTGGAAGAAAACGTTGATTCAAGAAGAAAAATAACTGCTTAGTTGTTTTTTTTTTAATCAAGGAAATCAGTTCCATAACATAAAAAATTTATAGAAAGCCTTTCCACAATCTGCCCTGTCACCAGTCTATCACAGGACTTTTCATAGAAAAACATCAAAATGAACAGAGATTACCATATTCTGGTTTTATTTCTAACGCTCTCTCTTGACAGGGGTAAATGTTGGGACAAAATAACCTACTTGCTTTTTGTCATTTGCAAAAGATTTGATATCCTCAAATATCTCATCATATTGAAGGAAAATCAGTTTCTCGGATTGAAACATGGATGAGCAGATTACATGTAACTTTCTTTCCAGTTGAAATTTCTGTGTGCTTTGATAGACGGGTACAGTGAAAGACATTTCTCTTCCTCCCGCTGTTTCTCTTTCTCACTTTCCCTCTCACTCTCTCTACATCTCTTTATCTAGCCACAGGACTGTCACAGTGAAAACCACCAAGACCCTATTAATTACTTAAACAATTACATGTCCTTGAAATTTTTCTCATGGGTGTTTCATCTTCTAGATCTTTCCCCTCCAGATGTTAATGCTTGCTGGAGTCCAAGAGTGCATGATCTTTAAAGGATTTTTAAAATAATAATGCATAAAGAGAAGGGGATTCAAGGTTGCTTCAAAGTTATAGCTCAGAAAGTATTTAAGTAATTAAAAAATGAGAACACACACCTGAATTAAGGAGAACTGAGGAAACTGCATAAGTAATTTTAAAGCACTACCTGACTAATTTAGCCATATGAAACAGAAGTATTTTCCTTAAACAGGAATCTCATGCTCTTTTTCCACTTCAATTTATTTATCTCACATTTCCTTTTTTTTTAAGTTCCTCTCTTCTTCCCCAATGAAATAGAGAATTTGATAGGAAAACAACAAGAAGCTGAATACATTTAGTACAGGAAAAATATTAATTGCTTGAACATGCAAAGTGAGGGAAGAAATCAATTGTGAGTAAACAGCTCAGAATGAAACCTCTTGACCTTGTCAGATGCTTTATGGGAGAGACCCTTCAATCAGAAATGTGCTGATGCTAAATTATCACAGGATTTGATCTATCCTCTAATAATTGAAAACTCCCACTCCTGGAAGAGAACCAGTTTTCTGAACAGCCACTAATTTTTCAGCATGGAAATTTAGTACTAAGAGATTGCACGCTACCCACTAAGATTTGTATTTATATTTTATTGCCCATCTCTTTCAATATTAGGCTCTAATTGTAAATAGCCACCTTGTGATTGGTGTATTCTGTGATGCGCTATTGCAATTCTTAAAAACGCCATATATAGTTTAACTTACTACCTTTAGTATCATTGCTGTACGTACCAGAGTATGTGAAAAACTATACTGAAAACAATGATAAATGCCCATTAAGTGCAACAACAGGGTTGAATCTTAGTTGCCTACATCTTACCTATAAAGAAGACGCTAACTTCAAATCTATCAGATGTTTTTGTTTAGGGACATAAAAGAAAGAGAATAATTAAAATTTCTATTCAAATTTTCCACTTAGTTTTATGTGTGCAATATAATCTGTGTCATTTTTCATTAAAAAATCTCATATCCTAAGATTATTTCTGAATAGTAAAAGCATCTAAAGCAAATCTCAAATTGATGATTCATGTGAATATTTAATGAAATGGCCCAAGATGATTTTGCTGGGTGTTAAAACAGCAAAGAACTTCAAAGGAAAGACTTAAAAATGAACGGTGGGGACTTTTTTAACTTAAAAAAAGTAAGATGTAAAACAGTCCCTTGGACTCATGAAAGGGAAGTTGAATTGGCTGGGGAAGCTGCTTCCAAATGAATAATGACAGTGACAGTGTATAGACACTCGGGAAAGTCTTTGCTCTTTTGTTCAAAGTGTATGAGGTCTACTTGAAGCAACAAGGTCTCCCGGTGTCTTCCCTGCCAAATTCTATATATTTTCTTCATCTGAAACTATTCAGACAAATACCTGTAATTTCAGTTCAGTGTATACCTCAAGACAACCTGATACTTTCTTAGTTGATGATGTGTTAGGATGCCAAATTCTGATAGAGGAAAGGACAATTTTGGGGTAGAGATAGACCTGGACTCAAATGACATATTTTGGGGACAATTTCTCAAACCTCCAAAATGATACTTTCTCAACCTCTTGAAAAACTTACAAAATAGGGATAATAATTACTTCACAGGATTTTTGAGAGGATTAAATGAGAAAACACTTAGTCCAGAACACAGTATAAGCCAAATAAATTTCTCCTTGTTTTCTTCTTAAATTTGCTAAGCATCGTACTGGACTAATCCACTGAACTGAAGTAAAGATGCCTCTTTCACTAACCACACCCGTAAACTACTGTAAATCCCTTTACTTCTTCGCAATTGAGTATCTTCATTCGGGAAATAAGCATGTTGAACCAGATGATCCCTGGCCTCCTTTTTTGTTCTGAAAAGAATGATTCTCTTATGAAATAAAATGGGAATTAATAGCATATTAAACACCAGAAAATCAACGGGTGGGGAAGGCAAGGTTCATAATAATGCAAAAGAACCTCCACAGTCTAGAATAGAAGTATGTGTGGAAGCATCTCAGGGTCTAAGTGAGGACAGACACTGTAATAAACTCAGGCAGAAGTAGGCCTTTTCAAAGGCAGCGTTCCGTAAAGGCTTCTGCTCACCTGATTTTAATACTACAAACAGAATTCTTAATCTAATAGCCAGGTAGGTATATGATTGCTAGAGAAACTACAAGATGTCCAGTCAAATTTGAAGTTTAGATAAACAGTATATTTTTAAAGTATAGTATGTCCCATGAAATATATGGGACAGACATAATACTAAAAATTCATTTGTTCTTTGCTGAAATTCAGACTTAATTGGACATTCTGGATTCTTTTTTCTAAATATAGCAACATTAATAGAGTTTACCATGGGGCTGGCCTGGTGGCGCAGCAGTTAAGTGTGCACTGCTTCGGCTGCCGGGGGTTCCCCGTTTTGGATCCCAGCTGCAGACATGGCACCACTTGGCACACCATGCTGTGGTAGGCATCCCGCATATAAAGTAGAGGAAGATGGGCATGGATGTTAGCTCAGGGCCAGTCTTCCTCAGCAAAGAGAGGAGGATTGGAAGCAGTTAGCTCAGGGCTAATCTTCCTAAAAGAAAAAAAAAATTAGTGTTTACCAAATAAGTTATCCATATTTAACAATGCATTAAATGTTTCATTTCATTTCTTTTTTTTTTTTTTTTTGAGGAAGATGAGCACAAAGCTAACATCTGCTGCCAATCCTCCTCTTTCTTTTGAGGAAGACTGGCCCTGAGCTAACATCAGTGTCCACCTTCCTCTCCTTTATATGTGAGACACCTGTCACAGCATGGCTTGATAAGCAGTGCATAGGTGCGCATCCAGGATCTGAACCAGCGATCCCTGGACCTCCGAAGCAGAAGGTGTGAACTTAACCAAGGAGTCACTAGGCTGGCCCCCATTACAGGTTTCTTTAACCCAAGATTTAATTAAAAGAGCTTGACTCTGACCCAGGAAATTTATCCATCATTCATTAATTCATTACGTCAGCAGTGTCTCAGAAATCAAGCCCTGTGCTAGGCATTGCCTGTTCAATCTTTAGTAAATACGAGAGCATACCCTCAGGAACCTCATGGAGATGTATGCCGTAGAGACAAATGCCACAAACAAAAGATGATTTTTAGTGGATCTTGATGTGCCTCCTGTTACCTTTTACTAAGAAAGCAGTGATAACTATTAACCTTCATGGATAAGATAAAAAAAAAAGTGTGATTGCCTGAAATTCTCCAGTGGGGTTTAGAATTATGAAATATATTCTACACCAACATAACACATTAAAAATAATTAACTAGTCAAAATTGTAACATCCTAAATTTCTAGGAATTTTAGAAACAGGTTCGTCTAGTGATTATGGTAAGAGCATCGTAACAGTCTCTTTCCAATTCTGTGTGTCCCACTATATTCTTATCCAGGACATTTAATTGTCCCATGGCCTTTAGTGTTGACCACAGATTGTTCCTGATCTTTACTACAGACTCTAGGAACCATTGCATCATACTCAAAAAAAAAGTCCTGTCTCTGTCACAACCGCACACTCTGTTTTATACATCTATGGAGGCCACACTCTGTCTGTGTAACAACCCTCTTCTGTGAGCTGTGGCCTTGGGAAAGAGTTCATAACCCCTTTGGTAGAAACAGTCACTTCTTAATTGGAATGTATTCTGGAAATGGCATTGGCCTTTGCATAGTATCACGACATTCCTGTGAAGCACTGACCCCTCACCATTCTTCTCTCCCATATCACTGGCTCTCTCCACGCCCCCCTGAAAAAAGGTAGCTCAGGATATTTAATAACTTTATGTCTAAGCTTCTGCGAGTTACAGTACCACAAACCTAAAACTGTACCTATCATCAAACACTTCCAAATGGATTTAGAGGTTACCTATGTTGTTAACCTTGACTGTGCCCATTAAATAAATCACTAATGCTATTAACTCATATTAAAGAACATATCTGAAATTTAAAAAGCTACAATATATATTATTATGTATTTAAAAGGATAAAAGGCTGTTGTCTCAACAATTTTCAAACCATTTGAAAAATATAGTAATAAATAATAATCAAATTTAATTTTTTTCTGCTTATATACGCACTGAGTCAGCATGATAAAAATGAAAAATGAAATTAGCTTGAAAGGAAGAGACTAAGCCTCTGGGTCTAAATAACTATAGGACATTTAGAGAATTATTTAACTTTCTTGGCTTTGGTTTCTCCATCTATTAAATAGAAGGTAGGAATAACAGAGAAGAGTATAGAAGCAGTTTACTATATATTCTTCAGATTTTTCATCAAAGACTAAATTCTATGTGTTACATTCAGTGAAAAAGGTCCAGACTTATAAAAAGAAAATTCCCTTCTTGAGAATTTGTGTGTGTGTGTGCATGTGTGTTTATTCTGTCTCCAATACAATTCAAATGAATTCACTAAGTATCCACTGAAGATCCAGTATTAGTATTGGTCTAGATAAAGTATTGGTGTAGATATAGCAGGCTTTTCTCTTTATTAACAGAAAATAAAACGTACTCAATTTTCTTATTCAGGTATCTGGAAGGCCATAACGTTTTCTCCCCTTAGTGATGTTCTATTATAATTATAAAGGCGCAGCCCTGACAAAAACCCAGGGAAGAATATGTCAGGGACAGAGACTATAACCTAGATGGCTTCCTTCAAAGAGGAGTCAAGAAATTGTTACAGCTTCAACCCATCTACTGAAACACCACAAATGACTTTGAGACCTTGCCACATTATTAACCTTATCAGTTGTGCAAGACGCTACTCTTGGAATGACTTTTCTACAGACTGTACTTTTCTTAAGCATTCTTGCTTTTAGAGCCATTAAAACACTGGAGATGGTGGGGAGGAGTCTAACATTCTTGAGAATATGGAATTTGGTAAAAATGAGCTGAAATAGGAGAGCATTTTCTGAGTCTGGTGAGTATATGTGGTCTCATTTTTTCTTTTTCTTTGCATCACTCCTTCACTTTGTCTCTGGCTCCCGTTTCTCATTTCTGGAGCCCTCAGATCCGCCAGTCAATCAGTTACTCATTTCACACATTTTGATTCTTTGGCTCCCACTTCTCGTCTGAGCACCTCTGTTAACCACCTGCCGCAGTGAAATAAATACTGATTTCTGTCTTTACCTGCTGTAGGTTCCAAGTACTTTAATATTTCACACTTGCTCTCCTTCCCAAGTACCCTTCTTCAACATCCCAAATGATCAATCATTTCTGATATAGGTAATAAATGTGTCAACACTCTTTTTAAAGTGTTACATTTTCATTGCACTCACTGTGGTCAGAAGTAATTCCTCAATATCCGGCACTGAAACTGCCTGTTTCAAAAGCCTCCACTCTTCTAGCCCCACATCCAGGGAAATGGAGATAATGGCTGCCTGGATGCTGATCTTGTCCTTAGAGCTTTTCACACATCAAGAGCAAGGCCACTTTTTCCTCATTAGTGCAGCAAGCACCTGTCCATACATTGTGATTTTAAAGGCTGTGAGAAGATCTTACTGCTTCTCCAACAATCTTTTCCCATGCCTGTAATTCCCTTAATTGGAGAAAACTTTACATACAAGAAAAAAATAAACGGCTGATTTGAGATCATTTCCTAAGAAAAGGATTCAAAAATTGAGAGGAACTAAGAAACACAGGACACTCAGCAACATAAACCTGAAGAAAAGGAGAGACATAAATGAGATGTTTCATAAAAAGGGAATCTTAATTTCTAAAGAGGTAATTGAGAGCAGTGAGAAAAAGACATTTTATCTTCCATTTTTATGTTTTGCTTTCTGCATACTCCATTTTACTTTATTTCTGATCACTGACTCTACCACCAAGATGCACTCCTTAAACATAATTTAAATAAAGTTTCAAGGTCATTAGGGACCCCAAGACTGTTTTGTTGATAAAGTGTAGATACTTTATCTTGAAAACCTTTTTCACCAGAGATGACCTTGTGGGGACCTGGAATTGGCCACCCCAAGATATGTCTCTTTGGCATCAGGATGATTTGAGGCTGATTGCTTTTGATAAACCGGGACAGGGAAGGAGGCTCTGAGGAATAGAACTTGCTCTTTGTTAGGACACCTTTGTAAGGTAAATCTCGATCTGTAAAAGGTGCCTCCCTCTCTGTACCAGGAAGAAGAAAGGAGATGACCTTCTCTCCAAAAACTCTTAATCAATACCAAAGGCAAGGACTTAAATCTGCATTTTATTATGCTAGTCTGGTAACCTCCTGTAACTGACTTCCCTCCCCCTCCCAACTTTGGCATTTCTTTAAGGATTAAGCATCTTTCTTTAGGCTAGGAACTGATTGCTGAGCTCACCTGTGACCACCCAGCTCCAGACAATCGACTTGCCTCCGGCTACACCCTCTGAGACAGCAGACCACTACCTGCTGTGTCCATCAAGCACTGTGCCGACAGGGCAATCTTGTGACTATTGTGGGAGGGACATTTCAATCACATGTGAAACACCCTGTTTGGGGGTATATAACCACTCTGTGCACCCCACTTCTTCGGTGCCCTTTCTTCCTTCGGGAAGAAAGGACCCGGGCCATGGTTCCTCATAAGGCTTTGTTTAATTTTCTCTTGCTATTCTGTCTCATGTGAATTTAATTCGTTCTCCGGCCAGATGAACCCACATTTGGGGAGAGGAAATGTCCTCCTCCCCTACAACGTACATCACTTTTCAGTTCCCTTCCAATCCCTAGACTATATGAACTACCCCAGATAATTTACACAGGCATTTCTAGGAGATAACTGAATCGCATTATGCCAAATGTCCTCAAATTGAAAGAATTTATCAAATTCCATATCAAATTTCCCATTGCATTGACCTTTTATTTAGCAAGAATATATATCAAATTATCAGATTTCACAAAAACATATTTATGAATCAAACTAATATAAGAAAATGAATGCAAATATGTAATTAAGGCTTATATTTAGCCCATATGGATGAACTGAATGTTAGTAAGCATTTGTTGATACAAATAAACATTCAGAATTATATCAACAGCATTCCAGTTGTGATACATCTTTCAACAAAGACAGAGGCAAAGAGATTTCAATGGAAGCTGATGAATCATAAAAGTAGGTTAAATAGCTGGAAAGATATTGGATAACTTTGAACACCGAAAGTCTAGGGCAGTGAGATAGCTATTCTGCTAAATGGACAACAGAATCAACAGGAAATGTCAGGTGAGAGCTGAGGTAAATCTGAAGCCATTTCATTTGAAAACAAAAAGAACTAGTTTATCAAAATAGGTAATATAACATTTTAATCATGGATACATTTTCTTTTCTTGACACTAGGCAAACAGCCAAATTCTTTCCAGGGTTTGAGAGCCAGGGAAGAGTCGTTCTTTAAGTAACAGTCTTTCTAGCCAAGAACTATAATCCTGGGGTATTAGAGCTGAGATTTTACTGCCCCCCCCAAAAAAATGTATTATATATCCATGATGTATATATCTGAAAATATCAGTGATTGATTCTATATTTTAATGGTTATTTCAACTAAAATGCAAACACATTTTAGATATTCTCTAAGGCAATGTTTTGCTCTGTTTTACCAGAATAAAGCAATAACATTTTTGTATCTTTTCAACTATTAAAAAACATGTTACATATGTTAAATTAAGCCTCGAGTGAGTTGGGTTTTAATCAATTCTTCTTGATTTATGTGTCTTATTAATCTAGCTCAATTCAAATAACCATTTATTGAGGGCAGAATCAATGCAGACGCTGTGTAAGGTAGAATGTTCTTGCATTTAGTTTGAAGTAAGGAGGGTAAGAAAATTGCAGATGCTGAAAGTAAAGACTGAGAGTTTGAGAACACTACTCAGCCTTGTGTTTTTTCACTGTCCTTTGAGATCTCCCTGCCTCCTTGCCCATACCTTAGCCTCTGGTAATAAATCCTTCTTGAACTATCCTAAATTGTTTGCTATCTCTTTCTACTTGGGACTTTGACTGATTGAACTCTTAAAACAGAAACCAGTTTAGGGGGCTGTTCCCCAATACCTTATAAATTCTCCATTTCAGCACCACAATATCAAGCCAGGAAAACATTTCTGCAGGCTAGAGAGCCCCAAATCCAATCAGAAAAGCTTCTTGGTGTAAGGGAGGAAAATATAGCTCATATTCAGGAATAAGAATGATGATATATCAATAAATTATCCTAATAGATATATTATATCTCAAAATAATATTTCAATAAAATATCCATAGAAATGTATAGAAGATTACATTGGAGCTTTATAAAGGTTAAATTTTGTTAGTTTAGACATGATTCTATTTAAAGGGAATAAAAATAACTGTTTAAGCCCATGTCTTTGAGATAGAAGGGTCTGAAATGAGGAAAATTTGCTAATCTGTCCTCACTTTAATTAAACTTAAAATATCAATGATATATGTTATGCTTAAGGTTCAGAAATAAATTTTTGGTCAGCATACTTTGATGCTAATCTTCACTGTGGCAAAAACCAAATGAAATTCAACTTTGTATGCAAAAGTATCTTTAGTTACTTAAATATGTGTAGCCAAAAGCAGTCAAAGTCATTGAGCCTGAATCAATATTTTGCAGATAATATAATTAAGAATAATTAAGATGACTTTGACCAGAACTCTAATACTTAAGTCTCTATTCTGTCCTTCTATCACACGACTCCTGTTATGATGGTACCACTCCTAAATGCCTATACTCACGGTTAAGAAAAACAATTTTATTGTGATTTTTCCTTGCAATGAGATTTGTTTTCTGTTCTACTCTAAGAAACATTAACTGGTTAGTTGGACAAACGGTTATTGTTAAAACGTAACTCTAATAAACATATTTAGTTGACTTGTAGATGGACTGTTGCTACAAATACGTGTGCAAATATGAGTACTTTTACAAATACTTTGAACAATTTTTACAAATATAACTTTTGTTTGCTGAGCTACATCTCTTTAAAATAAAAGACAGTTACAATTTTTTTTCTTCTACTATTTGCTGGAACAATCTATTTATCTTGGCATCGGACACACTCCTTCCCCTACCTTGATCTTGCATTTTCAACATAATCTCGCACTCTACTCCACACAAGAAAACTCCAGAAATTTGCTGCAACATATAATATGATTTCCACTTTTTCATCTTTACGAATCCTCTTTCCTCTGTCAGAAATATTATTTTGCCAACACTTTTGATAAAATTAAATTTTTCTTCAAGCTCAGTTCAGATATTACTCCTACTAAGTGTACTTGCCTAGCACTGCAGTCAGGAGTAATTTCTCGCTTTTATCTGTTCTTACATTTCCTCTGTTGTAGTATTTACATGCACTATTTTAGTTCTATGTACTGTTAGTAAGTGTATAACTGACCTAATATCCACACTGCTGAAAATGTGAAGAAGGTCACAAAGATGAAAAGAACTGCGTGCTCAGGTGGGGTTGAATGGAGTGTAGACATGAAACTATAAGTTGGAAACAAAAAGTAGTGAGACTTGAATGTCAAGATAAAGGACAGGACTTCATTTTAGTAAACAGTAGAGAGATAAAAACGAAATTTCTCTTTATTTTTGAGCAAGAAAAAGTATTTTTAAACTAAAGATTAAGAAAAGAGACCATTTCATACCATGAACCATTTGGCTCCCACATGTTGCTTCCTGTAATAGTTGGCCCATAGTAGTCACTCAAAATGTAAAGCTGAATTTAAGATATGAACAGACATATTGTTTACAAAGCAATTCATTGGAAAGGACTACTGAATCAAGAATAATGACATTTAAAGGATCTGAATATTTGCTATTGAACAATTTAGTTGTTATTTTTTTTCAATAATAAGAATACTTTTCCAGCTATGCCTAAAATGATCTTGAGATTTTGTTATGAGTATTTTCTCATTCCTTCTGCCAGAATCTATGGTAATCTTTCCTTCTACTCACTGGAAGAAAATGTTTTTAGGCTATTCATCAAAAATACCATAAACACAGCAATTATATTTGGCAAAACATAAAACACAAGTCACTTATAAATATTGATTTTTCCAAACGTTACTATGAACTAGTATAATATTGTGCAGGTTTTACAGATTGTATTTAAGATCTATTTTTCAACACTCAACATGTGTATCTGGATCACTGCACCTAATATTGCCTCACAAATATTTGAGCATAACTGAGTAGCTATATCCCAGATATATCCCACTATAATGCAAAAAGAGTGACATCTGCTTCCTCTCTTATTCATTTTCGTAAGAACATGAATTCTACTTTTTTTTATTAACCGTCAATACATGTTATAAAATAAGATACATCCTTCAGATGTAACCCCAAGAGTTTCACCGGCTGAAAGATCGGCTTCCATACCTGTGTCTTCTTGGCAGGAAGATGCTTCATTTGGATAGGAAAAAGATAGAGTGGGAGCCAGGAACAGTCATATAATGTGCTTCGGCAGCTTTTCTACGCCACCGTATTTTTATTTTTAATCCCTAGGGATAATTCACAGAGAAAGAATCTCCTAATATGTTGCTGAAATATGGATTATATTGACAGCCAAAATGAAAACTTGCTCAGTTTTCTTAAAGGTTTAAAAAGATATACGCACTTCAAGATGGTGTGGCATGTGAAACTACGAAGAAGGAAACATATATTGCAAATTAATATTAAAATATTTTCACATGATCTTCACCTGTAATAAGTATAAAAATATAGTTTGTAACGATTATTGAGGTATGTGAAATAGGAGTAATCTGAGGGGAAAAAAGTATAATTGTATGTATTTGAAGAGGTTTCAAACTCTCACTTAAGTTATAAACCTTTTCAACTACTATCTGTGTTATGTAACCTCAATGTAAAGGAAAGAGATTTATTAAAAAACCTGTTACTCCTACTTCCCTCCTTTCCTCTCTCTTCCCTTCCTTCTCTTTCTTTTCCTTTATTTATTTCGACCTTTACTGAGCACTTTCTATGTACTAGAGCTATATTCAGTGCAAAAGTTTCAAGAGAGAATAAAATCTACGATTAAGTATAGGAAATTGATGCTTTTAAGGTACACTGTAAAAAGAGGTGCTCAAGTAGAGTTAAGGTGATTGCATTCACCCAGTTTAAAAGATTAACACTTACCCTGCCTTGGCCCATGGAGTCTCCACAGCAAATAGTGTTCTAGGTGCACCCACGTCCTTACTTCCCTTAGCTAAGGATGGATGGATTTGGTGGTAATTTCACAGGCTTTTCTCATAGAATGTTTACTTTTACCTTTTGTCTTTTGTATAATACACAGGATTTATACACTGGGGTTCTTTTTCTTATCATTTAGTGCAGGACGTGTCAGCCTGAGCCAAGCCTTTTTGTCAAGATTTTGAGAACAGGCATCTCCATCACAAATTTCACCAGTGATTTTTGGCAGTCTGTGGATCACCAGGAAACAAGAACAAAGAAGGTACTAAGTTAACTGGTTGGAACCTCCTAAAGCAATATTTCCGAATTGGATGCGTATGCTGTATAATGAGGCTAATTGCTACTGCTTCCCCTCTTTCTTCAGGTAACCCTTCCCCAACACTCACCACACCTGGCACTCTTCATGTACATAATTTGAACTGTTCTGTTGATGGAAAACTATTGATGAAAATGTTTCCAAGGGGAATAAACTTTTAAGAGATTTGAGGTTTGAAAAATTCAATATATAGTTTCCCTCTTAACCAAATAAAGAAAAAGCCATCAATTGGAAGAGAAAGAAATGTCAGCTTCATTCCTGACAGGTCTGTTAGAGACCATGGCTCAGCGTGAGAGCTCCACGTGCTGGTCCACAGGTCTAGAACTTGTACAGCACATGAGAGGAAGTGGTGGACTTTCCAGAGACATTATATCTAACGGGTTCACCAACTCACACTGATTCAGGATAAATGGGAGATAACAGAAATAGAGATCTCTTTCACATAATGCTGAAATTTTCCCCTTCCACTTGAGAAATGCGGAGCAATTAATTCACTCCACCTCAAGTTGTAGGGGGAAGAGGAATGGGCAAAAGGACCAAGGAAATGCTTTCTTATGCAAACCAGAGAAATTGGAAAGAATTACTGCAGCAAATCTCCCAGGAGAAACTATGTACATTTCTGTCTAAAAGCACCATAGATACAATACCTTGTAGTATGTGACTACCATCTTGGTGACCTCCATGGAAACAAAGTAAGTTCTAAATTTCTTTGAGCTGGCTTAGTTTCAGTCTTCATTTTTATTAGCACAGGAGCCCTGGGGGCCATGACTCCTGAGGAGGTAACCAAAATATTAAAAATTTCTTACAGTAGATAATACAGAATATCACGTGTTCTGTATTGTATAAGAGGAGAAGAGGGAGCGAGTTTCTGCCGTCTAGTAGACCTTACTTCCTGACTCACCACACAGTACCAATTGAAATACTGTGACTAAACGAATATTAAGGACGACAGAGTTTTCTTCTTACCTTTTTAATTGATGAGGACAGCTTACTAATTAGCCCGCTTAAAAGCTAATATTTCCCACCAAATGCATAGACTCTCCCCAAAAAGTAGATCAATATTAGCCCTATCCTTTGATAGGAAAAAGGGGAGAATAATGCACCAGTTTTATTATTTCCATGATTATTCTGGTGCAAAAACCTCATTAAGAGGAGCAACATCAGCTATAGCAGCATGTATTGCTAATTAAAAAATCCCTTATATTATAGTGACTAAACAGAAACCAAATAAAGATAGGAGTCTGAAACCTCCAAAATATGGAGCTCTAGAAACTAATACTTTACATTTGTATAAGATAATATAATATTTCGTGAACGATTAAGAATCAGAAGAAGAACCAGAAGTCACATAAGTTGACCCCTCATTGTTATTTTTTACTAATAAAATGTTGATAGTAAAATAGGTACCACACTTTATAAAGCATATGTAATGAACACTGTTTGTATGTCAAGATTAACTATTTCAGCACATATTCAAATACGTACTCATAAAATTGTTTTTTTTTCTTAACTTTTTATTGAAGCCCCAGTAAAAATCCAGGAAGTAGAAATGAATTGAGGTAGGCAAACCTGACCACACGGGAGTCTCTGGCTGTTACAGACAAAGCTGTATTTCCCCAGAATTTATATGTTGAAATCCTAAACCCTAGTATCTCAAAATGTGATTGTATCTGGAGATAGGTCTTTTAAAGAGGTGATTAAGTGAAAATGAGGCCATTAAGGTGTGCCTCAATCCAAGCTGATTGGTGTTCTTGTAAGAAGAGGAGATTAGGACGCACAAAAAGGAAAGGTCATGTGAGGACACAGTGAGCGGGAAAGTGGCCATCTACAAACAAGGAAAGAGGCCACAGAAGAAACCAGACCTGCTGACACCTTGATGTGGACTTCTAGCCTCCAGAACTGTGAGAAATAAATTTCTGTTGTTTAAGCCAACCAGTCTGTGGTGTTTTGTTCAGCCCCAGGAAACTAATACTCTCTCCATTCTTAGGGACTGCACGTGGTTTGACTCTGCCAGAAAAGCTGATTCCAGACTCCGGCGAGCTTGGTTTCAGGATTACTAGATACTTAAAGGTTACTCACAAGTAAATAGAAATCAGATATAATAGAGGTTATTAATAAGAAAGAGTTTTCTAAATTATAAATTTTAATGCTTTATAATTCATTTTTTGTTTAAAAACTACAATTTCTAAGTTTAAAGGAGCTCACATGCCTTGTTCAAGTGTATCCATAGGTAAAACTGTAACTAATTTTAGTTCTTAACTATGAAATTGATAAGTTGATTATAAACACGTTTGTGAAAATTAAATTCTTCCTTAAAGACCAGTACGCATACTTATTAAAGCAATTATATTTATTAAAGTTACAGAAGCATCAAAAAGCTTAATTAATGAACTGGCATTTGAAATTACTCCATGAAGCAGGCATTACCCTATTTTCTCTTTAGCTCTATATTAATACATGCATTTAATAGTGGAGTATGATATTCACATTGGCAATCTTAGTTAACATTTTTACCGTAGTTTCTATATGTCAGGTTTGTCCATCTTTAATACTTTATTTAACTCTTCCTCACACTATTCAAATTTTCTTAACACAAACCTAACCCTATAGCATCAGGCAAAACACAGTAACTTCAAGCCTCCTCACTTAATCCAAGACTGACTATGGCACATTTTTCATTATAGCCCATGGAGTCTTAGAACTGTATCAAAGTCGTGTTTATTAAATACACTTAAATTATGAAAGTATTATGCAATTAGATATAAAATAGGCAATGCATATTCACAATCTCATAATCTTTAAATTGAAATGGAAATAAAACCTTGCTATTTTTTTGGATAATATAGATATTAAAGAGAATAAAAAAGTAAGTCCATGCTCCCACCACAGTGACAGTATTACTTTGGAAGAATTTTTTCAGGTCAAGATTGTTTGATATGATCATACTGCACTGACAATTTTATACACTGTTTTCCTTCATAGTTTTATCTCTTTGATGTCTTTTCATATATTATATTTGCACTAAGTTCTAATAGGTATGTTCAAGCGCTCATCGTAAAAATCAAAAAAATCTTTACCTAGGGTTATGGCAAAGACACAGTTCAGGATGTTGGAAGAGGTAACTGAAAAAGCTATAAACCATTTAAAAGCACACATTTATTCAACAGGCTTTTTGAACCATCAAATCAATTAAGCAATTAAGTTAATTCAGCAATTAAGCAGCTATGTTAGCCCACAAAGAGGAGAGAGATGGGAGAGGAGTAAATGGCGCATCCTCTCTTATGATAGAGACTGATGGGGTCAATCTCTCTCTATTTTCTTGGAGAGTGAGTCCCTTCCAGCTGGTGCTTCATGGCCTCTATTCACTGATAGCCTCATCCTGTTCTGCTCAACGAGTTGCTTATTCTCTGGTATCTTTACTCCAGTCTGTGAAAATTCTCAGCATATTCTGAGGAGATGCAGTGACCAATGTTGTGGATCTCTGATACTTAATGGCACAGAGGGCTTTTTAATGCTACTAATGGCCCTGGGTGTTATATATGAGTCTGTTAAAAAAAGTTACTTGTTTATAAATTATGTTTTACTTGTTTACAACATTAGGACAGTTTATATCTTAAGCATATAGCAAGTCTTTACTTTTGAGTGAGCTAAACTAACAAGTAGGTAAATAGTTTTATTTACTTTGCTTATTTTCCTGCACAATGCACCACAGTAAACAACTCGGGGTGAGACATCCTTTACACAACTTATAACTTACCCTTACTGCATCCATATTATTAAATAACACCATCTTTGATCATATTTTAAACATACGTTTGCTTTTATATACATACATATACATAGAAATATATGTGTATGTATTTACACAACTCTCATTGTGATGGTTGTATACATATGGACAGATGTTTAAACACACACACACACACAGATTAGTCAGGTGTGTCTAGAAAAACAGAAATCACTCTAGACATTTAATCAAAAAAAGCATCCAATATAGGGAATTATGTGCCTGTGGGGCCATTGGCAGCCATGGAGGGGTGAAGGACACAGAGATCACTGTTAGCCTTGATGGACTCAGGAAGCACTAGAATTTCAGTAGGTAGACATCAAAATTTTAGCTTCACAAGCACCAAAGCAGAGGCATAGGATCACAACCGTAGACTGCTCTAAACCTCTCATGTGAGGTCTTCTCTTGGCTCTGTCTGCTTCTACTCTAGAAGCATAATTCTTCTCCTTCTTTTCTACCTTCTGAATGTCATCATAGTGTCTCTCAGTTAGTCTACCCTGAACCAAAATTCTGCTGACAGGTGAGTCTTGGAAATGTAGGTGCTAGGACTATAGAAGAGCCTAAAAAGCTAGGGATGGTATGGAGTATAAGCAGATGATATCTGTTATATCCGAGATATTACATACATGATTTGCTAAACCAATTCACTATACTGGAATAATTTTCTATTTCTATTACTTCTGAAGATGAGGATAATTTAGGGTGCTTACTTTCTTGAAGTGTGATGATGAGGAATTTTCTTCAGTGTTTGTATGGATTACGGTATCTCCAAATTATACTTTTGATGGATCAGGAAGAAAAGGCCAAGGAAAGTCACTGCGGATATGATTCCCTTGTTCCTTGGGCAATGTAAGTATTAGTACTAGATAGAATCTCAAGTTTATTAGTAAATAAAGTTATCTGTATGATTTTTTTTTTAAGAAATGGGACATATGGAAAACATTGACTACATTTTTTAATCTGTTGTGATCAGTGATGTAATTGTTTAAAATCACCTTGTATTCTGACAAATATTTGACTGTTATTTATATTTTTAGAGCTGTTATAGAATTTATTTTTTTTCTATAATAATATTTTCCTAGGTATTTGGAAAGGAACTTTAGAAATGAATTTATAGGCATTCCATCTTCTTTGTGACCTGTATAGTGTACATTTCAAAGATACTATGTGGCCCAATATTTGAATAAATAATAAAGATTATGCAATAAAACTAAATTTTTAAATAGTAGCAAAACTGATTAAGTGAATTGACTTTTATGACAGGAAATAGAAAAGGAGACTTACTGTGATAAATGAGAAACCATGAAATTAATGATGACTCTAAAACTGCCTAACTCCTCAAATTCAATTTACAAAATCTATCATTAATATGCTCTAGCCTGGAAAATAAAGAAAGTGATTAAAACAATTAAATAGATACCTCTCATATCTCAAAATACCTTAATCTTTCCATACGGTGGATACATTTCTTAAGATCTTAACTAAAATACCCTCATGAGGTCTGAATGGAAAAATAATCTCTAAAATGAGTTTTCTTGCTCTCACCACAAGGAACTCTTAAAATGAGAACATATTGAGTTGTTCATTCATTTGTTATTTTTTAAATTTAAAAATATGTACTAAGTAATTTTTATTTGTTCAACACTATTTATACACTATGAATTTAAATATAAGGATGGGGCAAGAACCTAATTGTTTTCTAAAAACATCAACTAGAAGTTAAAAAGAGGAGTCAATTAAAAATTAAACCGGTCTTAAAATTTCAAAGATTTGAATTTATGTTAGGAGAACACTATTCCTTTTTGGGGGCCCAGAAAATACTTGATCTCAGATTCCTCCCCCAAAACCCTCTGATTAAAAAATAAATATTAATTGTCTCCTTTTTATAACTCCATCTTTGGAAACAACATAGAGAGAAGGGGTTGAACTAGCTCTCTTGTTGTTCGAAGGCAGAGTCTTTGTCTCAAACATTAAGCTAAGAAGTAAAGGGAAAACCAGAGTTCTGAGGCCAAGTCTGAGTGACGTGCCCTGCATTTTAACCAGATCTAAGACACCCCACATGAACTACCAGCAGGGAAAATGTCAGTAGAATGGATGACTTCAAAGAGGAAAGGAGGATTCTGTAACAGAAATGGTGCTGTGCAGGCTAACACAACAGCTGTCCGTTGTGCAGACATTCAGCAAGTAGTTATAAGAGGGTTGTGTGTTATTAAATTGAGTTTAAGGGTTATTACCAAGGAAATTTAACTTGGAGCTTTTCAAAATCTTCACTGATGTGTAGAACAACCAGGAATTTGCCAGATAAAAGGCAGAGAGGGACTGGCCTTGTGCTATAGTGGTTAAGTCCAGCACACTCCACTTTGGCGGCCCAGGTTCACGAGTTTGGTTCCTAGGACTGGACCTACACCACTCATCAAGCCATCTTGTGGAGGCAACCCACATACAATATAGAGGAAGATTTGCACAGATATTAGCTCAGGGCTAATCTTCCTCAAGTGAAAAAAGAGGAAGATTGTCAACAGATGTTATCTCAGAGCAAATCTTCCTCACAAAAAAAAAAAAGGCAGAGAGATGGAAGTAGGTCAAAAGAGATATTTTAGACAGAATAAATAGCAAGTGAAAGGAATAAATGTGAAATGTTGAGGAATAGTTAGTAAACTGGAAAAAGCTCAGAATGCCTACAATCTAGTGAACAAGGTGGAGAGATCAGCAGAATGAGAGGGCAGAGCTATAGAAAGGAAAAGAGGAAGTAGACTATAGGCCATGGTTGCAGTTTTAAACTTGGTCTTAAAAGCAATGAGAAACCACTGAAAGATGAGATTAACACGATGTAATCATGATGAGTTTAAACATGATGTGTGTAAACATGATGTGTTTAAAAACCACAACCTTGCCGTTCTGTGCAAAATGGAGTGGGTTGAACAAGGTTTATGGAACAGGAAACATTTAGTAGGCTGACAAAGTATTTTAGACGGTAGGTGATGGTAAATTGGCTGACAAAGAGAGAGAGAAAGAAATGAGCATGTTTGAGAGCTATTTAGTGGACAGAAGTGATAAACCTTGGAAGAGAACAAGAGAAAGGAGAGCTAATTCATTCATCTCACACATATTTATTGAACTACTGTAATATCACTGGTTTGGGATAACACTAAATGATACAAAAATCCCTGCTGTCATCAATTATATGTTCTAATGGAAAGAGAATTCTCAATGTTCAAGCTACAAGTCCTTGGATCCAACCTAACATATTAATTGAGAACTTTTATTGCAAGATGAATCTAAATCTGCGACAGGCTTGATCTATCATCAATGAAAGTCCCTAGTCCCCCAAATAAATTGGAAGAATATAATAAAGTGATGCATTCCCTGAAGAAAAATCTTCCAAATTGTTATTTTACATATGGACAGTCGATTAAAGGATGCCTGCTGAGAACAGACTCTTTGGTAGCCAAACTATCCTGGCTGCCTGAGAACTCACTCTTCTTCTAGGATAGGAATCTTTGCCATTCCTGCCCAGAAAGACCACTGCGATTCTTTCTTCCTCTGTCATACTCCAAATGGCAACTTTTATTGCCATTCTCCTGTACCATTGTGTTTTGGACGTGTGAGAGTTTATAAAATTTATCATTTCTCCACAGATTGTTTGACTGTGATGAGCTCCATCGGCACCCAAATGAAAAGAATGCTAATCATCCTGAAAGTGGAATGGGGCAGGCTATGTGCTGTTTTCCTCTGGGGACAGGATGAGTGAGTTTTCAGTTGTGTATAGGATAGTTGCATTAGGTTAAGAGAGAACATTTTCTAAATGGAGTGTATGGGATGAAAGGTTCTGGACACCCATAGTAGTGGTTGAATATAGCTGATATACTGTGCTTTTTTCAATACAGTATTCCTACTCCTGATAACAGACACTATCTCTTTCTTTCAGAAACTATCCCACACTTCTGCTCTGTCCATGTGATCTGCGGTGAATGGATGCCAACTCCAGGTTCCAGGCTTGATCAAATTATATGAACCTGGTAGTCAGAGCACTTTCTTCCTAGGCCATATTGACTCGTTCATGCGTGGTCATAGAAAGAAAATGTAGACAAAAGAGGGAGAGGAAAGATTCCTGACTACGTTGTTTGAACTCACAGCAATAATAATGCTAAATCATCTCCGATATTAGCAGTTTCAATGAGTATAGGGGCTATGTCTGTCTTGATTACTGTACTATTCTCAGGCAATGCGAAAGTACCTGGAAGATAACAGGAAGATAACTGTTTGTTTAATTGAATAAAATCAAATTCAACTGAATATTTTAAATTGTTCCTGGACTGTGAAAGTGTAATCCTCAGATGAAAGGAGAAAAGAGTAAATTATATCGCACAATGAAATGTGCACTAAGTAGCCCTGAATTATTGATCTTCCTTCCATTGGACACTTCACCTTAAATCTTGTCTTTTGTAATCTTTTTCATGTTCTCAGCTCAAATTTCAAGCCAGGATACAAGAGAAAAAGGCTTTCCTTGCCACATTTACTCCGTTCTTCATAGTATTTGGAAGACTTTATGTTCATTATTTTAGAATTTTTTCATAATATATTCCTTAGTCCTACTTGTAGTCTACTAGTAAGATACACTGCATTGTTTCTTCTTTATTTACAAGCAAAAGGCTTTTTTGACCAGATAGTTGAGAAAGGGAACATAGGAAAATTAACAGTTATGGGTAGGAACATAATGAGTTGAGTTCTGGATGTGTTGGGATGACATGCTGTGTGATATCTGGGTGGAGAAATCTGGTATAGTCTGCAGAGTAGAAGGAAGTTTTGAGTTGGAAAAATACATTTCAGGGTTATCATTTTATAGGTGCTAAGTAATTGTAAACAGGCAAATAGATGAGCCCATTCAAGGAGGATATCTAGACTCAAAAATGAAGAATGGAATCAGGGACAAACTAATATTTGTGGTACAAAGAACAACGCATAAAAATAAATGTAACAAAAGTCAAGACAGTAAATATATTATGAAGTAAGATTAATGTAAACTGAAGACAGATCAAGTAAGATTCATTAATTTGTTCAACAAACATTTATTAAACTACTACTATATGCCAGGCACTATTCTAAGTGTTGTAAAACAGTAGTGAATGAAACTGAAAATGATCTCTGTTCTCCTAGGACTTAAATTTGTCCACTCCACTGCCTTCCACACACTGCTGCCACAAGGGGAGATAGGCAAGGGGCCCATGAACAGATCAAGAAGAGCTGCACCATTCAGCAAAGAATGTCCATCCCCAGTTCAGCATAGTTTAAGACTGATCAGGAAGGCATAACATCTCGACATTGATTGGAGGCAAGAGATGAGATTAACTGAAAAGGCCCATTGGATTGAAATATCTTTAAAGTCCTCAAGAGATAAGTGCAGCCAATCCTGGAGGATTGCCTGACACGTGGCAAGAAACTTGCAGGGGAGGTTGTGTGACTGTTCTGGGTGCCTACAGCAGGGGGTTCACAGGGTAAACAATATTTATTTCTACCCCCATTGATCTCAAATGTTGTAAATAGAGTTAGTGTCGTGCTCAAATAACTCACAGGTGACAGCTGATATGTGGGCCCCACACCTAAGTGGATCTCAAGAGTTGAGAGTAGACCATGGGTAACTCAAAGCCCTGAACTCAACCTGTGTCCTATACAGGTAAGAATCACCAAAAACCAGCCTGTCATCCCCATTCTGGCCATCCAGTATCATACTATAGTGGGAAAGAAATACCATGCTGGCCAGCAGGATCAGTCTGTTTACCAGGCTGTCTTCCTGGAACCAAGGCCCTGGGACAATCACATGAGGGAGTTACAGAACACCTCAGGACATCTAGTCAACCCCACACACAGCGCAGAAGGTTGGAAAACTCCCCAAAAGAAAAAACAGGGACCTTGTCCCATGAGATTCACAGTGGCAGATCAGTACACCATTGTGACAGTACTGCCAGTGCCCACAAGACTTAATGGGCTTGGGGCCCTCTGCCCAGATAGCACTACTGGCCCTGGCTGCTCCTAGCCACCAGAGGACAACTTAGAAAAACTGAGAAAAACACTCCAATGCACAAGAGACTCCAAGGCACCAGGCTGGGCAAAGGCCCTCTTTTTCAGGTCTAAGGGTCATATTACAATGCACTTTCCAAACAATCTACTAGCCCTCAAATCCTTGTCTCAGGTCACCTTCTATGACAGGTATGTTCAACTAAATTAACACAGCAAGTATTCACAGAACTGACAGAAATGACTGCCTGTATTGACTGAACTTGGTACAAATCCAAGTTCTACCATGGGGGTTGCAGAAGTAGACATATTATTTAATTTTCTAAGCCTCAGTTTCCTCACTGGAAAAATGAAAACAATTTTTTCCTTATAGTACTATTGTAAGGGTTTAAAAGGATCAGATATGCTAAGTTCCTCACACCATTCCTGGCACAAAATAAAAACTCAACAAAGAGTATCTCTAATTAACCAATTAAAGTCTTCTTTACTGCAATTTGTGATAAGGAAATAAAGGAAATGGTGTCTACCCTCCAATTCTTTCCCTCATTCTGATGGAAAATGGAAAATATGTCCAATGAAAAAATGTAAGATTTATAAATAGTAATGAATCTCCATATAGGAAACTAAATACTAAGATTATATTTTAAATAATATAAAACTATGAAAATAAATTGTCAACTCCTACTCAAATCAGTTCATCAAAACACTAGATGCTTGAATAAATTCCCAGTTATTCACTGAAATGTTGTTATAGGTTAAAATAAATTAAATTATCATGCTTATTTACTACTAAATTTTAAAAAAATGAACTCAATGTATTCTGGTGACTCAATGACTAATCACCTGACCTGAAAAGGACAGGCGTTGACTAGATGTGTGTCAGGTAACTGTCTTAGTCTGTACAGGCTTTTATAACAAATTATTAGAAGTTCAAGATGAAGGTGCTGGAAGATCCAGTGTCGGGGAGGGGCCGCTTCCTGGCTTGTTGATGGCTGTCTTCTCCTTGTATCCTCACATGGCTAAGAGCAGAAAGAAGCAGGCTTTGTAACAACTTTTACACAGGCGCAAATCTCATTCAAGACGGCAGAACCCTCCTGACCTCATGTAATCCTGAGTACCTCCTAAAGACCCCACCTCCTAGTACCATCACAGTGGGGAGTAGGGTTTCAACATACGGATTTGGGGGAGACATAAACATTCAGCCCATAACAGTAACCAAGTTCACAGGAACTTAAAATGCATATAAAGGGTAAAAATACACCCATTTTGAAAGACTGTGTTATGTTACTTTTTTTTTCTAACAAATGCTAAGATACCTATTAGAATAGTGACAAGTATGACTTCAAGAGTTTCTCTGAGACCATTTTTAATAGTAAGTGAACGTTGATTTTTTTTGTTGGTTAAATACAGCTTAAGTGCAATAAATATTCATCTGAATCACCAATGACTAAGATACAGAATATAAATAAGAAAAGAGTAGAGGAGAATAACTCATATGAATAACAGGTGCAATTTGAGAGTCAGAGGAAAGAGAGAGCCAAAAATGCTGAAATAATCATTATATTTAGACATTAATGGGGTGATGCCAAAAAGACAAAGTAGCTAACTTTATTGTAAATTTAATATTAAAAATGATTTAAATTTTGTGCATATCATTTAAGCATCACCATCAACAATGATTACCTTTAAAATAAGTAAACTCTCCCAGCATATAAAGCTTGATTCCTACAACTATATGATCTCCTGTTCTTGCACCTTTCTGGAAGCTTATTCTTTCCAAAAATATTTATTGTATGTTCTACTCCATGCTCAAACTTATCCAGACACTGGGGAGCCTTCTTACAGTTTTGTGAAGAAGTAAACAATAAATTAATAACACAAATAAAATAACACTGTTTCTTCTCAGGCATATTTACTGTATGCCTTTTATCTTTATATTAATATCTATATTTCCTATGGCTTACAGTTATTCTATCGTCCATCCAGATGTTCTCAATTATTCCTCAAACATCAAATATGTATACACCTTTGATTCTCAAAGCCGTATGTTTGTACCTGACCTTCTCTTTCAGCCATAGCCTTAAATTTCCAACTATTCTATCTGATATGACTAAAATAGAATGTCATCTAAGTTGGTTCCTGGCCTGTTCCATGCAAGAACACACTCCAAAGAAAAGTCTTTCTATGTGTTTTTTTTTTTTCATTTTTCACATCCTGTTGCTAACAAAATCTGATATTTTTAACTTTTGAATTGTTTATTCATTTAACAAAACTTTACCACTTATTCTATGTCAGGCACTAAAAACAGAGAGAGATAAAAAATATATAGTTTTTAAAATGTGGTAGTTATTTTTTGGAAAACATGATTCATTATAACACAGTATGAAAAACAGTATGATGAAAAGTCATATGTCGTCAGCATGAAGGAAGATCCGCTCAGACTGAGAGTGGAGCGGTCTAGGAAGAACTCCAAGAAAAAAGAGTCATTGTAGCAGCGACTTGAAGTGCAAATAAGCACTGTTTAGATGTCAAAGCAGGCTAGAAAGGGGATTCTAGACAAAGGGTCGGCTGGTGCACTGTCATTGATTGTGATAGAACATAGTACTTTCTAATATGATCAGATGGTTATTATGACTCAAGTCAATAGATTGGATATCAGGAAATGGCAAAAGATGAGTTTGGATAGCCAGGGAGGAGCTAGATAGCGCTTGATCATTGTCCTGAAAGCTATGAGAAGTATTTGAATGGTTTAAACAAGGGATTTGTATCAAATATGAGCATTTGGAAAACCACTGCCAGTATTGTGAAGAAAGAATGTCATGAATATCAGCTTGGATGCAACATAACCTGTTAGAGACAAACAGCTCTCCTAGTGTCAGTAATCTAGGGTTCTGTTCTAGGTTTCTCTGACTCCAAGTTCTATACTCTCATCAACCCTGCTATAGGGGCCAAGATGCTTACCAAGAAATATGTACCAACTTAGTTATGTACCCCATGCCTTTCTTCTAGTCTCATCTTCCACCACTTACACTTCATAATGTTTACTCCAGTAAGACTGGGTTTTTAGTTCACCAAAACACCAGGATACTTCATGCTTCTGGACCTTTGCTTGTATTATTCACCACGTCCATATCTGCAAGTGTTACAGGCAAAATCAGTATGGACCCCCATGGGAAGTTTAATTTGGATGTCAAGACTGATGACATCATAAACAAAGGGTAATGAAGGTTTCTGGGGTAAGCAAGACAGTCATTCCAAGCTGGTCTAAAAAGGAAAGAAGTGGGGAAAAGAGATTGGTTTGGGGTTTTTATGGTGGTTCAGGATGGGGTTCCTTTATGCCAGCAAAGGCTTGCTTGATTTGAAACTCCCACTGGTGTCCAAGGAAAGAACATCTGTGCTTTCTTATCAGCTTATCCAGATGCAGAGCAGAGGAGAGGAAGTGGTGTGAGGCTTAAAGCTGTCAGCAGTCAAAGATCAAAAAAATTGAGTTAGACCTTTTATTACAACTCACCCATGATGTTGCTGATATAAACAGAAATAATTATCAAACAGTCATGACTTCTATAATAAGGTTTACCACTTACTCTGCTTTTATTTTTTTCTCCATAGCTCTTACCACTACTTGACAAACTTCATTTTTTTAATTACTTATTGTCTTCCTTTCATGCTAGAACATAAGTTTTGTGACATCATATTCTTGTTCTATTTTGTTCACTGCTGTATCTCCAGACTATAAAATAGTGACTGACTTATAAGTAGGTGCTCGTACTTTTAAAATTTTTCATTTATTTATTTATTTATTTTTGCTGAGGAAGATTCACCCTAAGCTAATATCTTTTGCCAATCTTCCTCTTTTTTATGTGAGCCACTGCCACAGCATGGCCACTGACAGACAAATGGTGTGGTACCATGCCCCGGAACCAAACCCGGGCTACCAAATCAGAGCACGCCAAACTTTAACCACTAGACCATCAGAGCTGGCCCTCAATAAAGACCTTTGAGTACATTAAAGATGAGTTGAGGGAAAGGTGCATTGCAATAGCAGGTATTTGGAAAGAAATCTTAAAAGAGGCAAGATTGGTCTGAATTTGAAAGGAAGAATGTGATTTCAACAGACTGATAAGAAAGGATATTTAAAGCAGGGAAATGATACAACATAAAAAATTAATCTTGTACTTTGGCTATTTTTTCATTCTACTTTGTCTCCAATTTTTCCACATTAACTTGTCATTTAGTATTTGCTTAGGGTTGCCTCACCTGTCTATTGAAGCAAAAAAAAGAGTTCCAGTAAGAATGGCTTTGACAGTGATTGAGTAAACGCTCTTTGGTGATCTTGCTTTGTCTGTGGCATTAGGTATGGCTCATTGGTGGTATTAATGGAAAAGTTTAAAATAACTGAAATGATATATGAACTGAATGTTCCCAACAAACTGTACCTGAGTGTCAGAACAACGTGCCAAACATGTTTATTAAAGGATGAATACAAAGACCAAAACTCAGGAAATAAATTGAATCTACATTATTATAATGGAGTTATGATACTTATGCATATAAGCGGAATAGGCATTGCTTTAAAAATAAGCAAGGCACTCACTGTAGTGATGTCACAGCATCTATCTTAACAGTTGTAATAACTTTCTGTCCAACTTCACTGCTCTTATTTTCCCCACTCCACTCTACTGTGCACATTACTGCAAGATTAATTTTCTTGAAGCAAAGCTAAGGTGTAGTTACTCCTTTTAGCTATTTATTAAACAAATATCTATAATGTGCGAGTAATGTGCTAGATCCTGGGAAACACATAGATATAGTCCTTATTCTCATGAATTGCAAAACCTTCAATGGTTCCCTATTACTGAGAACAGCATTTCACAATGTATTTACGTTCATATGAATTAGGGAAGAAAAGATCCAATGGTCAAGTAGTGTGGATTCAGATTTCAGATTCAGTAAATTTTAAATCTACATTATGTCTTTGGCTCTTCAAAGACGAATGGAGTATTTAGTATATTCCAAATTTTTTTGTTCAAAAATTTGTGTGTATGTGGAGCAGCTTTGATGGGGATGGGAGAAGTAACATTCTGCAGAAATGCTTATCTCACATAATTTTATAAATGTTCTTCTATAAATGACTTTGCACAAAGAAATTTCAATAGGCACTGTTAAAGGATAAAATAATTTATTGATTAGAGCCAAGTAGTCAAAAATTAGATCTTCGATTGTTTAAAGATGGCACTATGGAGATTTTGGTAGACTAATTGCAAAATGCCTTATGGGAAATAATAAAGAAGATTGTATTTCTCATTCTAGGATTCACATCATTGATAAGTCATCCCCCAGTGCTTGACATCTACAACATGAACAAAAAAATCAATTTCACATTTTGAAAATTCTGACTGTGTTCTTTAGTGTACCAAAGAGGAGGCATCTAGTTTACACATTCACTCATATACAGGTGGTATGGCACACTCATGAATGAGTACCAATATATTAAAAGGCGCCTGCATTTTCTGTCCATAGCACACAAAATATCATTTCAAAGACCAGATTCCTTTTTTGAAAGAAAAAAAAAGAATGAAAACTTGAGAATGGTGACACAATGAAATTAATTAGAACTTCGCTTTCAAAGTAAGATCATTAGAGAAACGCAATTTGCTATATGTAGAAATTATGTTTTCTTAATAACCTTGAGCAGTGAGAACCGACAAACAATCTTAAATACATCAACAAAATATTCATTATTTCCCCCCGAGCCAGAGTGTTTTCTTTAGTTGGTACTAGCATGCAACTTAAGAGCAAATTGCAATGGAAATTTTGTTGAGGTGGACTGAGAGCTCCTGCAGCTATTTACCATCACTAAAAACAAGTTGATTACACACCTTGTAAATTGCCTATACTCAAAAGCAGCATTGTTTAATAAAGGACAAATGAGAGAAAATAATATGTTAGAACATGACACCAAATTTAATAAAAACAAACTCTTGATGAGTTAAAAAATTACATAATATTTATATAAGTCTATTACAACATTGCTTGTTAGAAAACACTCAGATTCTACAGATTATTTTGAGAGACTCAGATCAATTCAATAAGGCAAAATCTTCTGGATCTACCTGAGTGTATAAAAGTTTATCTTAATTCATTTGATGAATATAGTTGGCAGACTTCACCATTTCATATATTGGAGGGTATATTATTTCAACTAACATAGTCATAAAGAAAGAGATCAAGTCAAGGAAAATGTGAGTTTATATAAAATTAAGACCAACACTACTTGGAGAAAGGATTGTCCTCACATTCTCAATCTATCTTCATAAAGCCAAAATCATCAAAAAAAAAAACTATATTTACTGGTTTCCATGTGGGTCCAAAATTAAAGTAATAATAATGATGATGATAATGATGACAAAAACACACGACAGAATGGAAAAATCCAATATTTGTTTGAAATGGAAAATTGCCCTGCAGGTGTCACTATTGACAATAATCATGTAGTATTTAGACTTCTTTATAAGTATCACAATGCCATTTATAATACGAAGCATAAAAATTAGTGCGTTCAAGTTGCAGAGTTAACATGTCTTGGCTCAAGGGAGCCCACAAGTCTGACTCCAATATTCTCATCAATATGATCCTAGCACAACATAATTGCAGAAGAATACACATATACAGGTATGCGTTAATACACACATTGGAATCAGAAAGGACTATGCATAGTCCTTTACAAGTGCTTCATACTAGTTTGGAACCTTGAAAATCATTTTTTAAGCCTTCCAAGTCTCAATGTCCTCATTTAATCATGGTGATACATAAACAATACGTATAACTCTTGACAAAATGACAAATACTAATATACCGTAAACTTCTGGCAGAATTACTAACATACACATTTTTCCTTGTTCTTTCCTTTCTTACTCTCTCTCTCTTTATTTGGTCTTTTTTCTTTTGTTTTCTTGATATACATGTATTCAAAAAACATGGTTAATATGGATATTTCCCTAGTATCATCCATATTATTTTCTGAGATTTTTCAAAGAACAGGTTTCTCTTTCTGTTATTTAGTATTTTTTCTCATCACTGTTATTCAGCCTGTTACATCACTATCAAATAAGAGTTTGGACAAAGATAACCATTTTTAAGTACTTTTTCAAGAAATTTGGAAAACTACTTAGCCTTCTACATTGTTTGTTTCGCAGTGAAAATATATGCAATGCTACCAGACGATAGCCTTGAAAATTGCTTCAGTCTTATTGTTAAAGTCCTAGAACATGGTAAATCTGTCACCAATAAGTACAGTGACAGGGCATGTGCAAATACTGATTCTGTGACAAAATTCAGATTTTGTGAGGAAAACAAAGGTGAAGTGAAAGTAGAGCAGACATAATATATTCTCTCACTACACATGACTTTATAATTTCATATGCAACAACCTGATTCATAAAGCTCAATCAACAAATATTTATTGAGCACCTACCTTACACCAGTAGTCATTGCTCTCGGTCCTGGGAATTCGATCTGGTCCATTAATTTGATTTGATATATTAATTCAATTTCTTTAACTGTGAAAGAGAACATAAAGAATAAAAAATAATTTTAATACATATTTTCTGCAACTCAAGGAGATCATACTTTTGAGAACCTATTAATATATATTAAGAAAAGGAGTTGAAAGGTGAAATAAGTTTGAGAAATTGGTTTCGTTACTGCAGAATTTCTCAGAGCTTTTAATATGCATACTTGGGTGGTTTATTTCCAAGAAAGGAAAGTAGGCAGTATTTTCAAATCCTATTTGCCCATGGAACCCTTTTCTCTCAAAGCAACAATAAACATCTTTAAAAATTAGTGTTCTAGAGAAAAAGGCAAAGAGAAAAGAGGTAACAGGCCAAGGGAAAAGTCCAGAGTTTACAGAAAAATAATCTCCAAATTTTGTGAATTTTTTGCAAGAAACCTATGCATAATCAGTAGTGGTAATTTCCTTTTCTTCCATCTTTCCTTCCTTCCCTCCTTTCTTCCTTCCTTCTCTTCTCTTCTTCTTTCCTTCCTTTATTCCTTCTGTTACCAAACGAAGTGGGTTTGCCTGCTGGCAGTTAAAATCAGACTCTGGACCAGAAGCACTTGTCATTAGCAGCAAATGGGAGGCCATGCGGAATCATTTCCAAAGCTGTGGCTGTCCCAGAACAAAGGGAAGCAGGGGCCTTTTATTTTGGATGGGGAGCAAATATTCAAAAGGGAGAGGTAAGCATTCGCTTGCACAGGCTCAGTTAGAAAACACACTTCCACATACATTGTACATTATGGTAATAAGGCCTAAGCACCTCCCAAAGAGGAGATCCTAGCATCAAAAACCAGGCAAAAGCCATAGGCCTTGCTTTTGTTGGTGGGGTTTGGTCTGGTTCAGGGTGGTCGGTGATTTCATCTCTTAAAGGCTTAAATGCATCTGAATCCATCCTTGAGTTCCTGGGGCAACTGGTGGATGACATTTCCTTCTTTCCTTTGTTGCTACAGCAAAGATCTTGTGCCCCTTTTTTGGTATGTTTTTATATTAAACATGGACAAGTTTTTGATGTTTTTTAATTGGCTCATTCATTCTCTTTACATGTTAATGTCAACGTGGAATGGGAAGAGTGTCTCCTCTTTAACCAGATTTCAAATTTGTAGGCTGTTTAGCCTGAAGTAGAAAATACCCTCAAAGCAAAAGTAACCTTTATAGCTCTCCCTTATCTTTCCGAGCTCTCTTGTTTCCCTGTGATTTTGGCTGGGTAATTCTTTCTTAAGTTTGTCGGCATGTTGATGTTTCTATACAGTTCTGTGGAGTTTTTTGTTTTGGTTCCTTAACAAACCAGCATTTCCTTTGTTTTCAGGGGAATGATTGAATAAACTTGCTTGACATGACTACACCTCAGAATCTATTATGTTGAATTAAAAAAGCTTTTAATAATATAGTCAGAAATTTATTTATATTTAAGTTCTGAATAAGAGTGAAAAAATTAAAGCAATAGAAATGTTCAGAAATAGTACCGCAGTAGGGGAGAGAGATCAAGTTCAACTTCAAATACAACAAGGACAATTTATAGCCAAGGAGCAGGGTGAGGGGACGTCTGTGGAAGGAAAATTGCCAAGAGGCGACATCAAGGGTAGGGGGATTCCTGCTAAACCGACTTGACAGGATTCTTGCTGAAGGGAAGCCAAGGTGATGAGATATCAAGGGTGGAGTGTTCTCTCTATACTTAACTTAGCAGGATTCTTGCTAAAACTGGGCTTGGCAGGCCTGGCAAGGCCTGGGGCCCAAGGTTGAGGCATAGCTGAAAAGAGGGTTCAGAAAGATCTGACTAAAATTTGGTCAAGGAGAAGGTCTTTGTCACTAGTCTATTATAGATTTATTGAACTCTTGTTTTGAAAGAATTCTATTTACCTGGAATACTCATACTTTGCTCGTGAGATATTAAGTGAATAGCTACCATACTACGGTTACCTTTTTAGGCCAGGAGGAATCCAACAGTTAAGAAAAGCTCTATTGGAGGAAACACTTAATAAACAAATAGTTAAGAAATAAATAATCTTAAATATTTATATGTTTATGAGAAAAATATTTTAGGATACTGTTATTAGGAGTGGCAGTGGAAAGAGTTTCGAAAGGATGGTCTGGGAAGGATTTTCTGACTAGATAATATTTGAGCCATAGCTTCATGACTGAGAGGAGGTCAGCCATAAAGAATGGTGGGAACAGTATTCTGGACGGAGGCAGCTGGCAAAGAGCCCGAAGCAGGAACAAATCTGGGACTACCCTGGAAATGAGCTCTCTGCTTTCACCCTTACTCATCACTGGTCTATTCTTAAGGAACACCCAGACCAATCTCTTCAAAATATAGATAAGATTCTCATTTTCCTGCTCAAGACCTCTCAATGACTTCTGGCCTTCTTCAGGTTAAAATCCATAGTCTGTATGTGGACTACATGATCTGTTCCTTTCTCTATGCTCTGTTCCTTCATACCAACCTCTAAAGTCGACTACTTCCATTCTCATCCTAGCTCATTCAGCTGCAGCCATCGTGGCTTGTTTGCTGCAATGTGAAGACACCAACGTGGTCCTCAAGAACTTTGGACTTACCACTTCCTTCTCCCTCAGAAGATTTCATGACTCTCTCACTCGATGTTGGTCTCTGCTTCAATGTCAACAGAGCAAGGAAGTCTTTATTAATCATCCTCAATTTAAACGGCATCCTACCATCTCACTCTCCAACTGCTTACTCTGTTATTTCTTTTTCACTATATTTAGAACTCCTAATGTTTTATGTTTATTATTTGCTTTCACTCACTTTGCTGCCTCCTAAAATGTAAGCTCCAGGACAGCAGAGATCTCCTGATTTCATTAAGAAGGGTATCCTCAGCACTAAAAGAGCTCTTAAAAATGAAGCAGGTATTTAATGCTTATTTCTTGACTGAATGATCTCTCTTAGCTATTCACTATTATAATCTCCATTTGACTGAAGTGAAAATTGTGATCGCAGAGTTTGTATAACTTACCTAAAGCTGCACGCCTGGTAAGATACAAATCTGCTTATATCTTTCTAAAAATGGTGTTTTTAAACACTTAGTAGAACACATTTGGTAGTTACTGATAACAATGTAACATTTACTAAAAACAATAAAAATTTTAACAATTGTTATATCTTTAAATTATAGAAATACAACTTTAAAAATTTTTTTATGGTGGGTAAAGAATAAATGAATATTTCCTAGCCAAATACAACTTTAGGAAATATTAGAAAACTTGAGAGGAAGTACTTCCAATGTGTGTATCATGTTTTATAAGTAATGATTGTGTTGCAAGATGATCCTCCAGGAAATTGTTCCATAATTGAAAGTCCATTTTCCTGGGGGGGAAAAATCAGATACAAAAATTCAGCAATACTGCAAATGTTGCAATACCAAGTGCTAACAAGTATTGACTAACAGAGGTCTAATTAATTTGTAATGATTTTAAAAGATGAACTATTATATATCGCTTCTCTTTCATCTGACTCATGTTAAAAAGAAAAAAAGTTGTGGTGTTCATAGACTGTCTAGTCCATACATACAAATACGAAATTAGGTGGTCCAATTCAAAGCAAGAGCTGTCAGATAAAGGGGATATATTTCACTTCTCATCCTCTAATCTAGAAATTTCCATATCTTTATCTTACAAAAGCTTTCATGTGCTTTATATTTTCATGTGTTTTGGAAGTTGCATACTTTTTACCAATGTTAGAGGTTAGAACTGAAAGCATTTAGAAACAAGCCATCCTACTTCAAAGCAAGACAAATGTAGACGCATCGGAAAATAATTATTTTTAAAGCTTTTGGATGAATACGTGAAATGAGAGATAAAAGAGCAGGTAGAATGATTACTTGATAAATTGGAGTATTGTGTTTTGAAAGGAAGGCAAATACTAAGTAACAAAGACAATTGAGAGACTACATAATTAAACCCTCTCATGAAAGAAAAAAATTCCTCCTCTTACCCAGAGTTTGAGGCTGTCTTTAGCATAAAAGATAGGGTTGCAATTAGAGTGATGTACAGCACAAGTACCAAATTATGTTTATTAGTGGATAAAGATTCACAGGTAGTATTTTTTGTGTTGTTAAAAATGAACATTACATGAACGGGCTTTGATAGAACATAATAGAACCTTTTTGCTATGATGATATATTTTCTTTTTAAATGGCTTTAACTGAAAAAGCTGTAGAAGTGACTTATCTTTAGCAATTCCGTTAGCCACTGCCAATTAGGATCTTAAGGAATTTATAGGAACTTAAAAGACAGGTGACATAACTTTTAGAAACCATGGCAGCAGAAGTTATCAAAATAAAATATAAAAGAAAGGATTTAAACTCAGGGATATGTATATCAGTGAAACAATTAGTTAACTTAATTACGCAGATCATAAATCTGATAATTCACTTGTTAGGATGTTTATTATTACAAATCGTGAAGTAAGCTCCTGTGCTATATCCGATTAAATTTCGGAAGAAAAGCTCCTTCTTGGTAAGAGAGCAAAATTAGTTCATTTCTTAAAGTGCATTAAATCTTTATGTCAACTGACTTATTTAGGATACTAAGGAAGAAACTTATCAGACATAACTTTTGCATTCATATTCATATGCGGGTTTTCCACAGCAAATGTGTAGCCCTGGGCAGATTTCTGGCATTCAACAAACTTCTGTGCTATTTTCCCTAGATGTGTATCCTTGCTGTTGTTATGTGTGGTCAAGTTGACTCCAACTCCTGGAGAGCCTGTGAATGAGTGATGGCCACAATGTGCCATCCTCAACAGCCCTACTCAGCTCCTATAGACTCATGACCATGGCTTCGTTTACAGAGTCAATGCATCTCGTACTTGGTCTTCCTCTTTTCCTGCTGCCTTCTACTTTTTCCAGCATTATCATCTTCCCCAAAGAATCCTGCCTTCTCTTGTGATGTGCCCAAGGTAGGACAGCCTCAGTTTTGTCATTTTTGCCTCCAGTAATAGTTCAGGCTTAATTTCCTCTGGGACCCACTTGTTCATCTTTCTGGCAGTCCAGGGTATCCACAGAGCTCTCCTCCAAAGCATATTTCAAAGGAGTCCATTTTTTTCTGTCAGACTTCTTCACTGTCCAGTTTTCGTATCCATACATAGTAATCGGGAATACGAGGGTGTGGATAATCTTGGCCTTGGTGTCTAATGACACTCCCTTACACTTGGTCTTTCCCAATTCTTTCATCGCTGCCCTTCCAAGTCTCAGTCTTCTCTTGATTTCTTGGCTGCAGTCTCCATTCGATTCAAATTAACATCATTCATAATTAAAGGAAAAGATCACTGGGGGGATAAACATTTGGTGCGTATATGCTCCTGTGGAAACACAAACACACACAAGTACCCTGGTGGGTGCACACACTGACGTTGCGATGAAGCAAGGTAATGATACTCCCTTTGTTCTGAGAATTCTTCAGTACCACTATTCAATTCTTTAACTACAGCCTTGAAAAGGTAGAATCTAGAATCATGTAAGGAACCAGAAAGCAAGATAGGTATACAATAATGGCATCATAGGGTCTTTTTTGGAAAAAAACAAAAAACATGTAGAGGAATCAAGTGAGAGTTCAGTTTCTAGAAGAGGCAAGCAGCATCCTCCTTACAGCTTAGAAACATCTGAAACAATAGGAAAAAGAAAATGCCTGCTCCTCAGAATTGGGTGGAAAAGCAATCAATTTGAGGAAGACTGACAGCATTAAAAAATTTGTGAATAGGGGGCTGGCCCCGTGGCCGAGTGGTTGAGTTCGCGCGCTCCGCTGCAGGCGTTCCAGTGTTTTGTTGGTTCGGGTCCTGGGCGCGGACATGGCACTGCTCATCGGGCCACGCTGGGGCGGCGTCCCACATGCCACAACTAGAGGAACCCACAACGGGAAGTATACAGCTATGTACTGGGGGGCTTTGGGGAGAAAGGGGAAAAAATAAAATCTTTAAAAAAAAATAAAAATATAAAAAAAAATTTGTGAATAGAACTTGGATAAGTTGGAGGAAAATTTGGTAAAATTCTTACATGCATTCTATTCCAAATTACAGCAAATGAAATAGAAAGATGAGAGAAATTCTTGTATAGCAGTCTGAGAATATTTAGTGTGACCGAAATTTTGCTTTGGTTTTATGTTAGTCTCCTAGGGCTGCCATAGCAAAGTACCAAAAACTGGGTGGCTTAAAATAACAGAAATGTGTTGTCTCGCAGTTCTGGAGGCTAGAAGTCTGAGAGCAAGATTTTGGCAGGGCTGTGCTCCTTCTGAAGCCTGTGGGGGAGAATTCTTCCTTGCCTTTTCCTAGCTTCTGGTGGTGGCCGTCACTCTTGGTATTCCTTGGTCTGTGACAGCATCACTCCAGGTGCCGCCTCTGTCTTGACATGGTGTTCTCCTTGTATCTCCCATATCATCTTCTTACTGTGCATGTCTGTCTCTGCGTCCAAATTTCCTCTTTTGATAGGGACACTGGTCATCTTGGATTAGGGACCACTCCAGTGACTTTGTTTTTACTTGATTACTTCTGTACAAACACTATTTCCATATTTGGTCACATTTCAAAATACTCAGGGTTAGGGCTTCAACGCATCTGGGTTCTGGGGGAAGAGACAGGACTCAACCCACAACAGTCTTACTCCCAATATGTTGCATTAGAAACTTATGCGCTGGTCCAGGGTCTAAAATTTGAGGAGGCTGTATGCACAGAGATAAAGAACTGAGATCCAATACAGATGGACTCTACCTATGACTCAGAGTGCATCTCATCCTCTGGCACATCACCGCATCACAATGTCTCTTCATCTGTAAAAAATAGTACTCCCCATAAAAGCTATGAGGATTGACAGGATACTGACCTTGAGAGTCCAATCTCTAAAAGACCCTGCTAATCAACATCACAAGAGTAACCTCTGTTCAGTTTACCTAGCAAAGTGAGGCCTACATATGGATGAAATCTAAGACCTAGACCTTATAAGTGGTTTTCTAATCAAGGGAGCATATTAACCCCCTATCTTGCTCATTAAAAAAACCCTTCCAGATGCACATAAGCAAGGTTCTTTATCTCCCCCTTTCAAAATCTGGTTCTCGTGTCTGAATAATTGTGTAGGAATCTCCAAATTAAAGCTATTTTGAATAAATTGAAACATGTTAATTTCCTCAAAGAGATGTTCAATAAGCTTATACATTTTCTAAAGTTCATGGCAGGATAATTGTTATCTTTTCTGAGAACTTTAAAAGCAAAGATTCTTAGTGCATTAATACATTTTATAGCACTTTTAATAAGATAACGTCACCACAGCCTATAAATATTTCACATTATTTTATATTAAAAATGAATCCCAAAATTGCTTGTTTTCTCAATTCTGTGTCTATATCATTAGATAGAAATAGAGATATAGAATTATGCTTACAAGAGAAAAGAATTATCAAAGATTTTTAGATATTATATCTTTTTATCCTTATAAACTACTTATTATAATCACTTATTCCTAGAGTCCAGAATACAATGAAGCTCTCAATCCAAAAGTGATTGTGGAAATGTGCACAACCTAACGCTTGAAAGCCACTGGAATTGCTTTTTTGTTCTATTTTTGTTTTTTTCTTTGCTTTAAAAAATAAACCTTTTATTTTTAGAATAGCTTTAGATTTACAGAAAATTTCCAAAGATAACACAGAGACCCCAGATAGCCTACACTCAGTTTCCTGTAATGTTTATATCTTACAATAGTGTGGTACATTTCTTACAACTAACAAAGCAGTATTGATACATTATTATTAAATAAGGTCTATGCTTTATTCAGATTTCCTTTGTTTTTACCTAAAGTCTTCTTTTGTTGTTTTAGGATCCTGTCTAGAATATTACATTTCATTTACTTTTAATATCGCCTTTGTCATCGTGTCTTCTTATGTAGCTCTATACTGTGGCAATTTTTCACACTTCTTTTGTTTTGAAGACTTTGACAGTTTTGAGAAGAACTTATCAGATATTTTATAGAATGCCTCTCAATTGGGATTTACCTGTTTTTCTCATGATTAGACTGGGTTTATTGGTTTTGAGGACATAAGTACAACAGAAATAAAATGTCATTCTCATCACATCACGTACATACTGTCAACATCACTTATTTATCGCTGTTAATGTTAACCTTGATCACCTGACTGAGGCAGGGTTTCTCAGATTTCTCCACTGTAAAATTATTATTTTACCCCCTTTTCATACTGTACTCTTGGAAGGAAGTCACTGTGTACTGCCCACACTTAAGGAGTGGGCAGTTTCTCAAGTATATCATTTTTTTGTTGTGTGAGGAAGATTGTCCCTGTGCTAACATCTGTGCCAATCTTCCTCTATTTTATGTGAGATACCGCCACTGTGTGGCTTAATAAGCAGTGCTAATCTTCAAGCCAGGAATTGGAACCTGCGAACCCTGGGCTGCCGTGGAGGAGTACGTGAACTTAACCACCATGCCACCAGGCCGAGCCCCTTACCTATATCATTTTTGTTCTGCCTGAATAACTTTTAACATATCTTGCAAAATAGGTATTCTAGAAATGAATTCCCTCACTGTTTGTTTGTCCAAAGAAGTCTTTATTTCTCCTTCACTTTTGAAGGATAATTTGCTGAATAAAGAATTTTAGGTTGGTCATTTTTCCCTTCAAAACTTTAAAGATGTAATTCTTGCTTGCATTGTTTATAATGAAAAGTTTGCTATCATTCTTACCCTTGCTCTTCCATAGGTAAGTTGTTTACCCACCTCCACCTTTGACTTTCTTCAATGTTTTCTTTTTCTTTGATTTTCTGCAATTTGACTGTGATATTCCTGGATGTGCTTTTTTGTATTCATCTTGCTTGATGCTCCCTGAGCTTCTCAGATCTGTGTTTTGGTGTCTGTCAGTTTTGGAAAGTTTTCTGCCATTATTAGTTCAAATATTTCTTCAACTTCATTCTATCTTTCTTTTCCTTCAAGTGTTCCATTTATTCATATGTTACATTTTTTAATTCTGTGTTGCATTTCTTAGTCAATGTGTTGTATTTTTTCTTTTTTCATCTTTTTCCCCTGAATTTCAGTTTACAAAATTTCCTTTGACTTATATTCAAGTCTACTGATTCTTTCCTCAGCTGTGTATAGTTTACTGATGAACTCATTGAAGGCATTCTTCATTTCTGTTACACTGTTACACTGTTTTGGATTTCTAGCATTTTTTTTCAGTTTTGTTCTTAGAGCTTCCATCTCTATGCTTACATTTCCCATCTGTTCTTGCAAGTTGTCTACTTTTTCCATTAAAGCCCTTAACATACTTATCATAATTACTTCATAATGCCTGTCTGATGATTCTAATATCTTTGTCATATCTGAGTCTGGTTCTGATGTTTTCTTTGTCTCTTCAGACTGTTATTTTTTGCTTTGGTGATGTGCTGTGATATTCTCTTGAAAGCCAGACTTGTTGTAGCGGGTAATAGGAGCTGAGGTAATTAAATCTTCAGTCTTTAATGTGAGGAGTTATGTTAATCTAGCTAGAAGTTTGGTTTTGTTTAACATTTGCTATATATACAGATACCAAGGTCATCAAATTTCTCTAGTGTTTTTTCGTTTTTTTTGCCTTTTCTCTTGGTCTGGGGTTTCCTTATGTATTGCACCTCAAAGAGAGTCTGTGTATTGCAGCTTTTTCTGCTGTAAGAGTGTTACGATAATGAGGTTTGTTGGTGGAGTGGGAGAGTGCTGGGTAGGGAAAGTGTTACATAATCTTCTAATGAACTCTTAGTCTTTCAGTGTGCCCATTTCTTGGGACTGTGCCTTCACAGGTGTTTCTGTACTTCCTCTGCTGATAGAAATTTTTTCTTCAATTCCCGTACTCCATCCTCTGGGCACAGTTTTCCCAGTTTATTATTTTTGAATCCCCGGCCCCTGTTGATTACATGTTTTTGCTTGTCCTTTAAATGAGTCTAGAAGTCTGAAGGGAGCAGGAGGTGGAGAACAATTCTCTTCCCCAAGGTGGGGTAAGGTTTCAGAATTGTACTCTGTCAAAGTCTTTCTTGAATAGTAGGTCTTGCTTATGGAGAAGGGTCTGAGCATGCTTCCCAATGGTCCTTCTTCCCCTCCACTAGCCATGGCCATGGGGGAATCTGTCTTGGATTCTCACTGGGAAAGCTGGTGAGTTTCCTAGAGGTCTAACCCACAGAAATGTGTTCCCTGAAGCACTGCAAGCTTCTCGCTCTCACGCTAGTCTGCCCTCCGCCACCAATCCTTGTTCAAAATCATCATGTAAGTGGTCCTACAGTCTGAAGCTTCTACAGCTTCTGCTCCAGGTTGGCAGACCTTGGCTGTGACTCTCCAGACTCACATGTCTCCCCAGGATTCTGATAGAAATTGTCCTGCAGTTTGAATTCTCCGATTACTCTAAGAAAACTCGCTGAGTTTTAGTTTCTCTGGCATTTTCTTCCTGTAAAAACAGAGAGAGAATTTCTAAGCTCTGTTGTGTCAGAAAGGAAGCTGGATGCCCCGTAAAGTTATTTTAATTAGAAACTGATCCCCTTTGAAGTGCCTGTGAACAAAATTTTAGTTTTGAAGGACAGGTACTTGTGTGTGGGTGTATATATACATATATATTTTTTAATAACAAACAAAATTATTTCTTCTGCAATAGAATTGCATGAGAAGAAGGAAGAGAGACAACTCCCTGAGACATAAATATTTGGGAGGCAAAACCTGATAAAAATCTATTACAGTTTTTTTTTTTTCTCCCTGGATTTAAAAGACAGCAGCAGATATTACAGCTTATCAAAACAATCACATGAACAACATAATTTTGATAAAGTTCAAGGTAACCAGTAGATCAGGAAAGTATACTGCTTTCAGCATTCAGTTCAGCTCAATGATAAAACAACAAACTTAGGTTCAGACCCTCGGCATAAAGGTTAAGTTCAGCACTCTCCGCTTCAAGGGCCTGGGTTTCTGGGTTCAGATTCCAGGTGTGGACCTACAGCACTTGTCCACTGTGCTGTGGCCGTGACCCACATATAAAGTGGAGGAAGACTGGCACAGATATTAGTTCAGGGCTAATCTTCCTCAGCAAAACTCAATTCTGTGTGCATTTTATTGTTAAAGATAATTTAGTACATAAAATACAGTGATCACTATTTTTTTATCAGCAATCCATTTAACGAATTATATCTGTTTTTGATATCTCCATATGGAATAGCCAGCAGAATCAGGAATAAAATATATCATTTCCTAAAAATTAGAATATTTAGATAGAAACCTCAGTTCAAGCTTATCTTATTAATGTCAAAAAGATTCTGTATACTTATATTCATGAAATGGAATCTGCAAAGTGTTCATAGTAGCTCCGTTCAAAATAACCAGTATCATCAATAATAACATGAATTAATTACTTGTGGTATTTTCAATAACAGAATACTATACAACAATGAGAAAGAACAAACTACAACAATACAAAACAACATTGAAGATCTTACAAATATAATGTTGAGAAAGAACAGAGACACAAAAAGAACAAAGTATGCCAAAGAAGAGTCACACACCACATAATGACAGTTCAGTCAACAACTGACCACATATACAATGGTGATCCCTTAAGAGTAGTACCATCTAGGGGCCGGTCTTGTGGTGCAGTGGTTAAGTTTGCACATTCCGCTACTCTGCGGCCCAGAGTTCACCAGTTCAGACCCCAGGTGTGGACATGGCACCGCTTGGTACACCATGCTGTGGTAGGAGTCCCACATATAAAGGAGAGGAAGATGGGCACGGATGTTAGCTCAGGGCCAGGCTTCCTCAGCAAAAAGAGGAGGACTGGCAGTAGTTAGCTCAAGGTTAATCTTCCTCAAAAAAAAAAAAAACAACAAAACAACAACAACAACAACAACAAAAGAAACAAGAGTAGTACCATCTAGCCTAGGTTCATAGTAGGCTATACCATCTATGTTTATGTAAGTACACTCTGTGATCTTCACGTGACAAAATCACCTAACGACACATTTCTCAGAATGTATTCCCATCAGTAAGTGACCCACGAGTGTATTCTATTTGTATAATGTTCAAGAAATAACCTACGTTTTAGAAATCAGGAGAGGGGTTACTCTTGAGGAGGTAATGACCGGAGGAGGCACAAGGAGAATTTCTAGGGTTCTGAGGTGAGTTTGGGTTAGCTGAATGTGATCACTCACTGAATATTCATGAAGTTGCAGTTACGATGTGTCCTTTCCTATAGGTGCTATACTTCAATAAAAAGTAGAATGCATGATTAAAGATTTTATAATATTGCTTGATGAATAAACTATGTAATTTAGACGTAGGTGATTGTCTCTAATTTTTTTCTCTTCACAGAAACTTTCCATTGCTCACCTTTGTTTCTGGAACACAAGTATTCTTACATGGCAATCAAGGACTCACAAGGTTGTAACCTATTTCACTTTTCTAGTGTCATCTTCCATTTCGTTTTTTCATGCAGTCTTTGCTCCAATCACCCCAAATCACTTATTATTCTCTGATCTGATATACTTTCAAATTCCACATATCTAAATTTGTATTCTTCAAACCGTAGCTCAAAGGCTACTCTTGTCTTGATTCTCCCAGCCAGAGTGTATGCTTCTTTCTGTCAAGTACCAGTACATAGTAAGCAACTCAGGGCACACATTTGGCAAATATCTCTCTATTCCACATGTTAGATTTAATCCTTATTGTTGTTCACATAAGAAATAAGGTACTTGTAATAATTGTGGCTAGCTTAGCATTGTATAGTGATGTCTATGAAGATTGAGACTGTACGGGTGCAAGATTTCAATTTCAAGCAAAATAACTTTAATTAATTAAAATAGAAACTTGTGTTCTTGAGTGGATACTAAATGATTCCAAGAATTGTTACAAAGTCTCAAGAACCAATGGTTCTTTAAAAGTGAGAAGAAAAAAAGAAAGGGATGACAGCTAGAAGTACATGTAGCGAAATTCACACCAGAGAAGCAGTCCAGTAAGGCACCCTTTCTGTTAACGTGGCGCTCAGAACATTGTCCATACCACCACCTCGGCACCTACCCCAGGAAACGGGATCGTGCTGACAGAACCGAGTCTCAGCTCCCCGTGTCTTTCCCTCAATGGCTCCTATTCAAACCCAGGACGTTTGCAGCTAATTGGCCCCTCTTAAGTCACTGTCCATGTAAGGATGGAAGAATTTGGAAATGCAAGTGGCTAGTTTTTTCAGGTTCCTTAGAATTCCCCATATATAGGAAGGACCTGGGATTCAGGAGCTGGGCAGTGAACAGCCTGACAAAAAGTCTCTGAGGTGACTTACTCATCTATTTATCTTGATAGCTAAGACTCTGATTACAGTGTAGTAGGTGCTTAATAAATGTTTGTTTAACAAAAGGAAGGAAGGAAGACGGGGAGGTGGGAGAGAGGGAGGGAAGGAAGAAGTCAACTCTCTTACAAAACCTAATATGTTAAGTTCCAGTAAATTGGCAAATGCTTTGTTTTGTTTTCAGAATTTAACTGAGAAATATAAAATATGTAAACTTTTTTTTTTTATTTTGGTGAGGAGGATTGGCCCTGAGCTAACATCTGTGGCAGTCTTCCTCTATTTTGGATGTAGGACACTGCCACAGCATGGCTTGATGAGTAGTGTGTAGGTCTGTGAGCAGGATCCGAACCCTCAAATCTCAGCCCATCAAAGCAGAGAACATGAACTTAACCACTATGCCACCGGGCTGGCTGTAAACATTTTTGCTAGGTTTCTCTCTCAAGATCAAATACCATAAGCATTCTAATATTTACTTCAATTCCAGTTTCTTCTATTTCAGTTTCTTGAGGAAGTATTTCAGATGTTGTCCACACTTCCCTTCAACATCGCTGGATGTTTGTTTGGGTAGCACAGTCACCATCTCAGTTTAAATGGCACCCTTTCCCTTTCCCCAGATCACACCTGGCAGCTGAAATCTGACACGGTCCTTTCATTCTAAGCCTACCAGTAGTCCTAATATGATCCAAATTTTTTTAAGGTTACAATAATAAACGTGGGTTAAGTTTCAGGTTTTCAATGATGACAAAAACTATCTGGGAAATGAGAAAAAGCCCGTGAGCTTAGATGCTTTATTCTTATTGTTTCAAGATCCAAATCCTCCTTTACTAGATAAATCTAAGTATTCAGTCCAAAGGACTGATAATTTTCCATGTACATTCTCTTGTAGGAAAGGCAGCAATTTTTCCTGTATAAAGTAAATTCCATTTTTACATTGCAGTGAAATTAAATGCATCGTCTGGCAACATTGATTAACATGAATTGTGGCAAGAAGATTCTTGCTTTTAATTTAAATCATTGGGTAATACTAAACATTCCACTTCTGTAGTCGTTTACTAAAAACAAATATATTAATTAATAAAAGAAATAAATCTAATAGGATTCTGTCATGCAGGCATACTGCAGAAAGTAAATACACAAAGGAAGTTAGTGCGATGTTGGAAATTATTTCATTCTAAATTTCCTTCTCTGTTGCTATAGGGATTTCCTTTTAACCAAAGTCCCTAATACTGCTAATTAAAGCAGTTAAAATGGCCTCAGAAATTGTTTCTGACCTGCTTTATTAATTAGTTTTCTACTTCAAATCAAAGTTCTTTGCTACAAAGTGTTGCAATTCCATCTTTCAGTCCAAAGGCAGATCAAAGTCCTATATTATTTGTTTCTTCAAAGAGCAATGGGCTGAAGTATTTGACTGAATCTGGACTGTTCTGAAATAACCAGTGTGTGGAATTTAGATCTTATGATCCACCTCAAACACATTTGCACTCTAAATAGCTATTATTTATCACCAACCACATATTTTCCTGATGTCAAAACACATTTTCATTCTATATCAAGAAAATATGTTTTAGACAGGCAAATTCTCTCTACACTAAAATTAATGTTATACAAAGTGCCTAAGTAATACACTCAGAAAATTTCAAGTAATTATAAAACAGTGGGAAGTGTAAAGTAGATTATATACTTAGAGTACTAAAATACTGAATTAAAATGCAATATCTTTTTTTATTCCTGACAATCGTAGAGTAATATCACAGAAACAGGGAAAGATAACTTCTCAATTAATCCATATCAGAATCAACACATCTTCTAAAATTGTTCCTATTTAACTTTTTTTAAGGCTACGTACAAATAAGTATTAAGCAAATATATATTGAATGTCTAAAATGTGGCAGACTCTAAGTTAAGCAGTAGAAAAGCAAAGTTTTGTAAGGCATAGGTTTTTCCATTGACAACTTCAAAATTCTTGTGAGGCGTAATTCATCCTTACAAAATAAAATGTCAACTGGGAAATATTTTCATAAATGAAGAGGTTTTTTTACTACAACGTTCTAATAAAAGAAAATAAATGTTTTTGCAAATGAAGACATTGAAGAAACAGCTTGTAGCATTATGGTATTGTAAACGTGCTTTCACTTACTCTATGCACATACTTTCTTAGTATTTCATTCATTCACCTGCAAATATTTCTTAAGTACTAACATCACCAGCATCTGGCAGAGTAATGGCATAGAGTTGTGTACGAGATATATACAGAGTCTGCTTTCATGGAACTTACATTCTAGTGGAACATACAGGTATTCTCCTTGGTTTACATAGCAGCATTCGCTGAAAGTAGTCCTCAATATTTCTGAGTCTTTAGCATCTGAAAGCAGGAATTTGCTTCCTGTGACTTTAAAGAATTGGGTACAGAAATACGTCCTTTGACTAGACACTCCTTGTTGAAAAAGAATTCTTTGTTGGGGGTGTGGGGGACCTTCTTAATCATTCGGACCTCAAGTTTTGACTTACTTTTCTTGATCCAACTCCAGACTTGGTGAGGTTAAATAAACATAAAAAATTCAGACTCAACTATTTATTCTTTCATTTAATAATGTAAAATGCTGGGCAAGGGGAAAGGAGTAGATTATATATCTCAAGAGGATGGTTTATTTGGTTTGGTTTTAAATATGGAAACTGGCTATTGCTTTTGTTGGGCTGAAAACATTCTGTAGTTTCCTGGAAAGAGAAGGAAAATAAATAAAAGCAATAAGCCCTGAGCTGAAATAAAACACTATGCAATCTAGTAATAGGGTTTATTTTTAGAATAGGGAAGCATTAATTGATAATTTAATCAGAGCCACAATAGTCCATGCTGTCTCCTATTACTCTCTTTTGCTGCTTGATTCAGAATGTTTGAGCTTGACTGTCAACAAAAAGGCTAATCCATGGTACATAATGCTGTGTTGCTATAAAATAGAGGATCAAACTTGACCTTGGGGTGCAGAGAAGTCTTCTGAAAGTGCTGAAGATGTGACCACATAGGATAAACAGGTGTTTGGCAGGAAAGGATACCTGGAATGCAGGTAAGGGGTGGGAAATTGGAGGGAAGGGAAGAAAAATCCTAAGGCATACTGAATGTTCTTTTCTTCCTAGCTTTATTGAGATATTATTGGTATATACCACATGTAAGTTTAAGATATACAACATGATAATTTGATACACATATATATTGTAAAAAAGATTATTACAATGGGGTTAGTTAACACTTCCATACCCTCATATGAATACCCCTCCCTTTTTTTTTTTTTTGGTGTGGTGATAACATGAAGATCTACTCTCCTAACATTCAAGTATATAATATATTGTAGTTAACTATAGTCACCATGCTGTACATTAGATCCCCAGAACTTATCAGTCTTATAGCTGGGAGTTTGTACCCTTTGACTAACATCTCCCCATTTCCTCCACCCCCCTAGCCATTGGTAATCACCATTCTGCTTTCTATTTCTGTGAATTTGTCCTTTTTTAGAGTCCACATGAAAGTGAGAACATACAGTGTTTGTCTTTTTCTGTCTGACATTTCTCTTAGCATAATGCCCTCAGGTCCATCCATGTTATTGCAAAAGGCAAGATTTCCTTTCTTTTTATAGCTAAATCATATTCCACTGTATTTCTATCCGTCTATCTATCTCATATTTTCTTTCTTTTTTTTAAGATTGGCCCTGAGCTAACATCTGTTGCCACCTTTTTTTCTCCTTCTTCTTCTCCCCAAAGCCCCTAAGCACATAGTTGTAAGTTCTAGTTGTAGGTCCTTCTAGTTGTGTTATGTGGGACGCAGCCTCAACATGGCTTGATGAGCGGTGCTAGGTCCATGCCCAGGGTCTGGACCGGCAAAACCCTGGGCCGCCAAAGTGGAGGATGTGAACTTAACCACTTGGCCACGGGGCTGCCCCTCACATTTTCTTTATCTGAATCTTTACATGAGGCCACAGACATAATCAAAGGTCAGATAACTTACTACTTGGTATTTAACCTTAAGAATTTTGAATTGATTTTAATGTAATAGAAGTTGTTAGAGGATTTTAAGCAACTGAAACTGAAAAAAGCAAATGTTGGAAAACAGAATACAGAAAAATTACCCTTTTTTCTATGTTGTATTGTAAGCTTGACTTTTAGACTCCTGATTTGTCAAGCTGACTCTGCAGGAGAGATGATTACTAAAAATTCCTTTCTAATGATTTATATAAGCACGTAAGAGAGAGAGAGCACTCATGTTTCTTGGGCCCCTGTCTTTCATTGAGTCTGTTGTGGAGAAGAGAAATGTGAATAGCTGTTCCTCTTCTTATTTTTCTCTACACAAGAGGGGATAGCAGAATATCACTGGGGTCAAGATAATCTTCAATCAACGCCCTCTCCTCTTATTTCAAAAGAAAGACTCCACCCTACAGCCACAGTCCATGTGTGCAGTCCATCTTCTCATAGATGCAACTTCGAGTGAGGTGGCTTCCAGAGGAGAAAGTATAAGGCAATTATCACAATTCCTACAAAAATTTAAGTAAGTAAAATTGCAAATTCTTTTTGCTCATACGGAAGAGTGGAATAAAAATAAATATTCAAAAACCTAGATCTTTTTTAAAGAAATCTATATTTGGTATAATGAAGAGTACTTTTTTAAAGTTTTAATTTTGTTATATCTCTAGTATCTTAGAAGAAAAAGAGAATCTGTGATTCTTAAACATTCTAAAATGGACGTGAATTATGACACATTAATACAGATTCCTATACTCATAAACTCATTTATAAATATATACCTTCATATTTGAATTGTATCTTTCCTTTGGTAAATGGTCAAAACCAATGTTTACTTTTAGATTTATATGAGTAATTAGTTTTTAAAGTAAGTTGACTATTTTATAGCCATTAATTTGTACTCCTCTTTGTTTCTTCTGTTTGTACTTTGGGGAAAAATTAAGTGCCTTTTGTCTATTTTGAGCACCTTAATTTACTACATGCTTTTTCAGAATGAATGTCTACTCCCCGAGTCCTACAAAATTCAAAACAAGCAAGTCTGACATCTGTTTGCTTACAAGCTATGAGAAAATCAAAACATAAAACCAAAATCACAAACTCTATAATTCTTATGTATATTATTTATGACAATATATTACTTTATCTGTAATCTATGTTTATATTATTATTCCATATTAAGATGCTGGTTTAAGACTCTTCAACATCTGTATTCTATCTCCACTAATGGTATTTCTCATTTTATTTCTATTTCCAGATATAATCTGTAGAAATATTCTAATAACACTGTATCAGTTCCCTTAAAAATCTTGAAGTTTAATACCCCTTATTTTCTTAAAAAGAAAAATGCATTGAATAATAATTGAATAAATGCGCTATATTGGCAGCAATATAGTGGTTATTACTGCTATTCACCAAATACTTATTGCCCTTTGCCTTCCTGATATAAGTAGGATTGAACTTCTGGTTTCTTTGGGAGTGGTAGGGACAGGCAATTAGCCAGAGGAAGAGACATGTGTGACTTTCAACTAGAGCTTTAATTGCAGAGCAAATCCCTCCAAAATTTCCTTCCCATGGCCTTGATGACTAGCAAGGAGCTAGAGTGTCTACTCGATCAGCCTGAACCCTGCTGTGAGGACATTACAGAAATAAAGGACATAATCCAGTCAATCCTTTGAAAGAAAGAAACCTTTATGAATTTAAGCCAGCAAAATTGTGAGTTTGTTTGTTGCTGCCACCGTGTATAATCGATCTATGCTAACTAATATATGTACGATAAGAAGTAAAACTTTTTTTTAAGTAAATAATTTTGTGATTGTAGCTTTAGGCTACAGAAAAATAAATAAATCCAGAATGCCTTTAATACAAAAGTTAGTGTCCAGAGTGGCAATAACATTTATTTTACTGCCTGTTCATACACTATATTATGCAGTAGACACAGTTCTTCTCTTCCATGCCAACTTTTTACAGATGCAAGTCTAGAGATAAAAGCATGAATTTCAACAGGGAGAGAAAGAATGAGTCCCCATGGGTAAATTAACTTTGAGATCTTCAGGGGATAAACATTTGCACATCATGACCTTAGACATGTCTCAGAGAGAAAAAATGACTTCCACCATTGCAAAGCAGTTCTGTCTACCAAGTCAGAACTGTCAGGCGAGGCATCTGGACCTCATAAAATGTGATCTCAAAAGTAACCAAGGCATGCAACAGAATCCAAGTAACATTGGAGATGGTACTTGTTGGCATAACTATACTTACTCTTTACAAGGTAACTTATCCAAGGCAATAAAATTAAAACAATATGTTCATTTGGGCTGAAATTTAAAGACATTTAAGACTATAGATGCAATACTCTAGAGCATGTTTAACTAATTCAATTTACTTTATCAAACATCCAACAAACTTTATTAAAATATTAAGATAAGTATTATACAATATTTGAAGAAGTTTGCATGGATCCAACGTGTATCAGTCCCTCTCCGCTATTAAACAGTCCTGGTTTCCAAGGCAGTTATTTGATTCTTCATATATAGTTTCCAAACTTCACTTGAGCTAAATTTTTCTGATCCACTGTATTTTCTTTTTCCTAGATAGTATGTAGAGATTTCAATTTTTTCTAAATTTGAAAGGTTGAATGAGCACATGACGGCTTTTTGAAATATATGCATTTTTTTCTTTTAATTTTATTCAACCCTCAAACCATTGACCCACATAGAGAGAGGACATGAAGCTCCTAAGACTCAGATTCCACAGAGATCCTAAACTACATCAACTAGAAGTTTCCACCCATTCTCTTTCCCTATCACCACCATTGTTGAATGCCTTTAGTTCATCTGAACTAATCCCATTATATTTTTTACCTCTGTGTGTGTGCCGACACCTGACACATCAGGAAGCTCAGCATCCAGGCCCCCCTCATCTCTCCTACCTTAATATCCATATGTCCTTGCCCATCTTCTTTCCTCTCTCCATCGCCCACTCCTTTCTAACTCATGAAAACCTAACCTAGTGCCCCTAATTTCCCAATCCCTAGTCAGCAAACTTCTGTACATTCTCAAACACTTTCCCAGAATCCTCATCACTTTCTTGCTCAACCAGAAACCTGGGCCTGTCCAGAGCACGCTGCTTCTGCTGCAGCTCTCTAATGCAAGGACTGCTTTTTCTCCTATTTCCTATCACTATGTTTCAGTTAGAGGAATGTCTTTCCTTGTCGTCATTGACTCTGGCAAACAATTTTCCTCCCTGCCTTCCTTAAAAACAATGCTTGAACCTCATGCTATCCATGTTATTCACTACCTTCAAATAATGTCAGATTCCACTCTGCCTAAGCTACTTATTTCCATGGTGATAATCCTCGACCTTGTCATTAGCAATTATTGCCACCTCTTCATCATCTTGATGGCCTCTGTTTCCTGATTATCCAGGTTAAATGTTATGATCAGTTCTCATAATCACTTCCTCTCATATACCTTCAGCTCCTTAGTCCTTCTCTCACTTGGCCTTATATGCGTGGAAAATACACAACATTGTTAAAATGCAATGATCAGCCTACTTTAAACCCACATCTGTGCAGATAAATCTAGTAGGAAAGAAAACAACAATCACACTAATTGGTCTCCCTTTAAAAATCATGACCACCTGCCTCAAGGGGGCTTTAAGCTATCTAGAAACCATACTACATATCTCAGTTTACCCACTTCCTCATTGCCCTCAAGCATTCTTTAATAGCTTCTCTAGTCCACTCAAAAACCCCATGTCTTTTCCTCTCTCATTCTTAATGATTTTTCCTCTTACTTCCCAGAGAAAATTGAAGTAATTCTAAAAACTCTGACTCCCACCACCACACGTGCACACCTATCGGCATCCGCGCCCACATACTCTGCCTTTCTATCTATTAACACAGAACTATCAATGCTCATTTCTAAGCCAATTCTTCACCTCTTCCTTAGATGCCACCCCATGTCATCTACTCACTCCTCAATTCCCAACTCTATGTTGGATAATTATCATCAACATATGGACATGCTGCTATTTCCCCATTCCGTAAGAAGAACAAACACAAAACAAAGCAAAGCAACCACAAAAAAATTACTTCTGATAAAATTTTTTTCTAGCACCAATTTATCAGCTCCTTTTTGCAGAAAATACCCACCAATTTCTATCTTTACATTTTCTCTTAAACTCATTCCCATCAGGTTTCTTGTCCCTATCATTCAACCAAATTGATTTTGTCAGGTTCATCAATGACCTCTAAATTGCTAAATCCAATAGCCTATTTTCAACTTTAATTTTACTTGGCCTATTAAATGGCATTTGACACAGTTGATAATACCTTTTCCTTTATACATTTTTCTTGCTTTCCAAACTACCACCTGCTCTTAGTTTTCTTCATGTCTTACTGGTTGGTTCTTCACAGATGCATTGTTGATTTATGCCCTTCTGATCTCTCAATAATGGAGCGCCCCAGGACTCAGTTCTTGGTTCTTTTTTCTTCTCTCTAATGACTCACTCTCTTGCTTATCTTATCCTTTTACAGGCTAATGATTTTTAAATTTACTTCTCCAGCACTCTCCTTTCTCGTGGACTCCAGAGACGTATTCAGCTACTTATGTGACATAGGTATATTCATCTAATAGTCTTACATGCATACATGTTTAATGGGTATACACAACTAATGGGTATATATCAAGCTTTCCATGTACAAACTGAACTCCTGATCTTTTCCGCCAAGCCTATTTCATCTTCGTTCTTGTTCATCTCGATGTGTAGCAACTCTAGTTTTCTGTTTCTCAGACCAACAACCCTGGAGTCATCTCTGTTTCTTTCTCTCATACCTCAAAATCTTTCAAGGAAACTGTTGCTTTAACTTCAAAACATATCTCAGATGAGATTATTCTCACTTCTACTACTCTCCACTCTGAACCAATCTACTATCACCTTTTTCCTGAATTATCATAACAACTGGTTTTCCTGCTTTATTCTTGGCTCCATTTAAAGCTATACTCAACACTGTAGCTGTTTTAAATCTTCAGATTACTCCTATGCTACTAATCATTTAAAAGCTCTCCATTTTTCCTGGAGTAAAATCCAAATTCCCTAAAATGGCTTTTAACATCCCAAATAATCTGCTGTCTTCTTCACCTTTCTGACATCTCTTACAATCCTATCCACTGCTCCCTAGGCATGGAAACCTGGCCATTTGATGATCCTTGCTGGATACTTTCTGGCTATTCTCTGTGCAGACATGAAGAGATCTGCGTGGTTAACTCATTCCCATCTCAAGTGCTTAAATGCCACCTTCTTAATGAGATCTACTCTGATCATTTTACTTAAAATTGCAAACTTTCTCTACTCTCAACATTCCCAAATTTCCATACATTGCTTTATCATTTATTGCATTTATCACCTTATAGTATACTGTGCAGGGAAAAACCCATAGCAGGATTGATTGCTATCTAGTGCTTCGCAGTCCACTTCATAATTACAAGGTGTTTCTAAAGACTGCACACCTTAATGTTTACTAACAAGGGTTGGAAACGGCAGAGATAAAATCTGTTGTTTCTTCCTATTCACTCTTTTTTTTCTCCACTGTCTCTCAGAAGCAAGAAGGACGTGTATCAAGTTTAGTCTTTTTTTTTTGTCACTTCCTCCTTACTCTACTCTAACGTCCTGTCTAGGTCCTACTGGTGGTACATGAGACAGAGATCAGCCTACTGACAAGTGAGCCAAAATTGAGACATTTCAGAAAACGTATTTTCATTAAAATGTGAAAAGAGCATTTGCCGCAAGTGCATATGACAATGAATTAATATTTTATGTAGATAAAAATTGGTTTTAAATCAATAAAAGATATATACTCAATAAAAAATAAGTTTGACGGGAATACTGTATTTTCAACAGAATAATGTAAATGTTTAATAAATTTTTAAATGTTCAACTTCACTAAAATCCAAGTAAATGTAGAACAAATGCCATTGAAAATGGATATACATAGTTGCTTACCAAATTCACAGAGATAAAAGAATAATGATAATCTAAATTTGCAAAACCGTAATGTTTGTAATTGGCCTGAAAATCAGAGTTAATAGATTTCACTGAAAGATGCCATTGCAAGGCCAAGCACACTATGAGAGACAATTAATTTTAAAAAAAAAAGAATTAACCATCAGGAATACCTTGTGAATCATGAGAAACACAAAATGTCCTTAAAACTTGGGAGTAAATGGAAACTGAATCACACTGGCCTTGGATGGGTATATCCCAACATGTTTTCGCTAAATCGTAGATAAATTTCTAGCACTTCTCATAAAGATGTTGCTAGGGGAAATAAAAGATAAAAATATGTGGTCTCCCAGTGATTAGGTAATGACTTTAAGAGGCTGTAGACTAACAGGAATGAATGACATTTACTCAGAATTCTGTAAGTAGTGTAGCCTCTATTGGTTTAACCACTTAGGCACCTTAATAATCACTATAGTGAAGGACTTAACCTGTGCTGACATACTTTCTCATCTAAGTAAAACATTAATAACAACCGATTTCACAGACTGCATATGTATTAGAATACACACAAAATTAATACAACCAAAATTCTCAAAAATATAGTAGCTTAAATTAATTTGTTTAGGTAACAGAAAAATATTTCAAGATAACAATCCTTAGAAATGAATTATCCAGGGTTAGTGGGAACATATTCCAGGTGTGATTTCCATAGTTACTCTGTCATCCATCATTTCCCAGCCAGTGACAAGGAAAGAATAGGCAAAGACAAGTGTCTTGGTCTTTAAGAAAATGACTTACTGTGCACATTTCGCCATGATACTTTCCTTTAAACTTAGTCACAAGGCCACAGACAGCTGCAAGGGAGTCTGGAATGTAGTCTTTAGCTGGGCACCCACATTCGTCTAAAACTCAGGGGATTCGCTTACTAAAAGAGAGAAGAATGAATATTGTGAGATAATTAACAATTTTGCTTTTTTTCCCAATTAAATGCCCTTCAATAATGTGGCTGCCTGCCTTTTGTATTTACAAAAGGGGATGCGTAATGTTCTAGTTTCCATTGTTTTTATCTTGAATGTTCTGTGCTCCCTCAGCTGTGATTATCATGCTGCTATCTGTTATGCATATGACAAGATTTTTTTAGGGTTGATGGTCCTTTTCATCCTGGAGCTTGCTTTGTAAACAAGTTCCCCATTTATCAGGAAAAAAAATTGCAACACTATTAAAATTGCCTTACCAACAAGCAAGCAATTCATGGGAACATATTACTTCAGATCATGATTCTGTAAGCTAGCCTAACATGGATACATACAACAAACCTATTACATGTGACTCAGAACCACTTAAAATTTTCCGATAGATTTACATACAATCTATACTCACTTTCTATATTTCTATATCTTCTATTCTTTTTCCAATCCATGAAAATTTGGTTTCTGTCCTTTATATTCCTAAGCACAAAACCTAGAGTAAATTCAGCAAACGGACACAAGAATGAAAATCTTCAGACATAAAACTTCAATGATGGTCACATTATAGGGCAGACAACTAAAATATCAATGAATTAACTATGAAAAACAGTAAAATGAGAGATAAGAGATGAGCATGAGTGTTCACATATTGCCTGTAAGTTTATCTGTAGATAAGAAAAGACATCAATTTAAGTGTATGGTAATAAAAAGTAAATAAAAAGGAAGATTAAAGTAGCAGTTCAAAGAAACAGAGCTGTATGGATATCAAACATATGGTGAGTGATTTTATGATACCCTCTGGGTACCATTAAAACACCCACAAGTAATCTGATTACTCGTCCCATCTGGAATCCACAAAGCCTCAGGTTAGTTGCTATGTACCTAACTGCATGCCCTCAAAATAATTGGTGTTGTCTCCATTTTTTTTTCCTTATTAGCATTCTCCATCACTGCCAAAAATGACATGGAAAGAGTACTCAAAGTACATAACTAACTGTGGTAATGGAGTCTCATCTGTTATTTTTCCTTTATCTTATTCAGTCTCTTTTCTTTAGAAGTTTTGTAGAGTGAAAAACATTTTTATTTCATCCTGTCTCATCTAGTGTCTGTGGTTTAGAAGTTTTGCCAGTTTGAAACACATCATAGCCTACATCCCAATCAACATGCATGCGTGTATGTGTGTGAGTATTGTATGTACCACTTCATGCAAGTCAAAGGCATTCCAATGCCTTTTAAATCAATAAATAAAGCCTGATATTATTGATGTAACTTTTCTTTGTGTACTACTGCACCTTTCATAGAATTTGCCTTTGTTTTAGACATTTCTTAACAGTGCCAATTTGAGAAGCATTTGCGAAAATATGTTTAAATGAACTTTATAGTGCTTTCAAATAAATCAGAATCTTAAAATTTATCTTCAAAGACAGTTTATTAAATGGGACATAAGGAAGCCTAGGTATTCACAAAGAGTTTGTTGTTTTAACTTTTTATATTGTTGTAGACTAAATAATAAAGACTTTAAATAAATGATCCTCTGGTAATATTTTCTCTCTCCCTCTTTTACTTTTTCCTTTCTTTCTTCTTTCTTTCTATCTTGTTTTTTAAGACATTTAAGTAGTCAATTAAATAAAAAAAATCCTGGCTCATTATACCTTTCATGGTGACTTTAAAGTCAATATTCAGTCCCTTCCAGGTCAAGGAAGGCTAGGAAGTCCAAAGATAGGACCCTTTAACAAGGACAATTTTCAAAACCAACTTGCTGGGAATTATTTGAAAACGCCCATAGCAAATCTAGCTATTAGCTATGAAGAAAACTGAATATTTACATAATCTTATTCTAAACTCTCATTTTTTCCCTTTGGAATGCATTTAGGTCTATTTCTGTGCTTAATCTCCATAGATTTGATCATCTCTAATTGTAGATTCAAAATTTTCTCAGTTTTAATAAATTTAACTTATCTTTATCCTCCTGTTTTCTTTCACACTAATTCCAATTTATTTTCCCCTAAGCTATGACTGTCATGGCTTTCTTTTTTAAAGTATTGATTAGAAATTTTATATTGAAACAAGCCTCTCTTAAATCTCAATTAAGAAAAAAAAAAAAGCCTTTATGGGAATGGAGAAAAGGAGAAATGTTTAACACCAATACAATTCAAGTGAGACAGACGATGTAAGGACAGAATACTGGAGGAATCCACAGTGAATATAAAGCAGATGAAGCTAGGTTAAATTAAAGCATCCTGATCTTTACAAAATCTCATCTCTGTACCAATCAGAATATGGGTAGCAATTTATTTCTGTATGGATGGTTTCGAGGGTTGGGAAGGACAGCAAATAAAATTTCATTTTCCTCACACAGCGCTGTCTTCTCTTCAAATCATGCAGAGGTGCAAACTGCATAAGAGCTAAGCAGAAAATGGAGAGGGGTTAATAATGCATTTGAGGCAGACTCATCAGAGTACGATAGGTCAGTTCTTGCTGGGCAATATTAGACTGAGGGCTGTGCACAGAACGCCTGAGCTGGGGGCAGAGAAGGATATTTGACCATCAGTGTAGTGGATAACGAGTAATCAACAACATACATTTGTTATTTTTACCAATAAGAAGTTTGGATTAATCCTTCCCACTTCTAAAATGAGTTATCAAAATGTAAGAAAAATAGAGCCTAGGGAAATATACTGCAGAACAAGGTAAATGGAACTGCGTTTAATTTTCTTTTGGAAATCCAATTTTACAATTATTCTCTCAGGTTTTAAATTTCAATGTAACTTTAAAACTTAACCATTCATTTATGAGTATCTGTTACTTTATTTTAAAATGATATCTCCGAGATATGTACATACTGAGTCATGAAACATTGCTTAGGAATATGATGGTTGTGTTTTTTGCTGCATTGATATGAAAACAATGATATGATTATTTTTTAAAGATACATCTTTAATTTTTAAATACTTTATTTCAATACGTAATGGGTTTTTTATTTGTATGTATATGTCTATATATATGTATACATAATTTTGCATACATTAATATAGCTTTAAATATATGTAAATAACTATTTTAAATATATCCCCTATTCACAAAATTTCAGGAAGACATTTATAAGTATTTTTTATTAAAATAAAAATCATCAAGACATTTTTCAGCATTCATAATCTAACATATATGTAATTAAACTGTGTGTGTATACATATTTTAAGCTTTGTGGCCACTATAGAATGCCTTCTAAAAGTCAATTACAGCCTACTTGTTCTTTTTACTTCCTCTACTATAGACAGAAGAAAGATAAAATATTCACCTTTTTAAATTGCCTGACAGGGCCGACCAGGTACCATGTTTCCAGCCAGTTAGGTATAAACAGAAGTACTTGTGGATGGTTGTTGGGAGTTTTTTCTTTCTTTTAACAAAAAGACAAAACTTAATGAGCAGACAGTTGGAGCCTTTCACTTTCATCTCTCCTGGAACATAGGCGTGAAGTCTAGAGATAAAGCAGCCATCTTGAAAATAATCACACACCAAGAATGGAAGGACAGGGTGACTGAAGGAGCAGGCGTTATTTATGACATCATTGGACAGCCATATCCACCCTGGCCCACCTTCCTTTGAACTTCTCATTATTGAGATCAATAAACCCATTGAAGTTTAAGCCACTACATTTCACTTTTCTATTATTACCAATGAAAAGCAATTCTAACCTATGAACTAGTTTATAAATTTTGGAAATTTTCTTGATTATTTGTATTTTAATAAAATATATCATTCCATGAATGCCTTCCTGAAAAGCTATAAACAGAAAATATATTTTAAAGAGTAGTAACAATGAAATGTGTTGCCAGCGCCATTGAGTCAATTCCGACTCCTAGTGACCTTGTGTACAGCACAGTGGAACTCTGCCCAATCTTTTTGCACCAGCCTCTCGTCTTCCAGGGCTATATCAGACAGTGTCCCACTGTTATTCATTCAGTTTTTATGGCCAATTTTTTCAGAAGTGGGGAGCCAGGTCCTTCTTCCTAGTATGTCTTAGTCTGGAAGCTCCACTGAAAGCTGTCTACCATGGGTGACCCTGCTTGTATTTGAAATACTAGTGGCATAGCTTTCAGCAGCACAGCAACATGCAGCTGCCACAGTATGACAACTGACAGATGGGTGGAGGGTTCCCTCACCAGGAAACGAACCTGGGCCTCAGGTGTTAGAGCGCCAAATCTTAACCACTAGACCACCAGGGCTGGCAAACAATAAAATAGTACTTTCTATTTTTACATTTTTCTGTTGCTGGCATTTTACAATAGTAGCTGCATTGGTTAAACTAAACATTTACAAGTAAGAATTCTGATTTTTTTAATTTAAAGATAGGCATCTGAGCTAACATCTGTTGCCAATCTTCTTATTTTTTTCTTCTCCCCAAAGTCCCCCAGTATATAGTTGTATATTTTAGTTATGGGTCCTTGTGGTTGTACTATGTGGGACACCACCTCAGCATGGCTTCACGAGCAGTGCTAGGTCCATGCCCAGGATCCGAACAAGCAAAACCCTGGACTGCTGAAGAGGAGTATGCGATCTCAATCACTTGGCCACGGGGCCAGGCCCTTGATATTTTTTAACATAACTGTAATATGATGTTCACATATTGGCTTAGGTTTTACTTGCATAACCTGAAAAATATCTCCTTTCAAAATAAAGCAATGAAATATTGAAATCAGAAATCAGTATTGAAATTAGCAAGTATCTGTTGATTGCTTAAAATGGTACTAAAGGAGGTTTTATTGAGGAAACAAGAAAATATACGTTTCTTGTCAAAAGATAATCTCAAATAAAACTTCATATGAGCAAAGAAAGAAAGAGCAAGATGCAAAACCCTCCCCAAAAGAACTTAACACAAGCCGAGTCCTAAAACAAGCCCATCCTACCAGCCTCCTAGACACCCCCTGTTCCTCATGGTCTGCAGTCTCTTTTGGCGAAATGAAATGAATATCAACTCTTTTTGGGAACAGAAGTTCCTGGTGATTTTTGGCTGGTGGACATTGAAAAAACCAATAATATCTTCATATCTGTCAATTTATGAAATCTCTTTATAGGATTCTGCCTTTGCAGTAACATTAATTCAAGTGGATAAACGGAGCTACAAACATCACTATAAATTGTATTAAAATCCAACTGCATTACAGCTGTCTAACTCTATCATATACCAACACTGCCCTATGCTCTTTGCTAAGCATCTTCTCATAGACTACCAAGGGAAGGGATGCATAAAGTGAATTTTATGTGCATGAAATAGATCAATGTGGCTGAATTAGATTGATTTTTGGAGAGGGTAGTGAGATAAATCTTCAATGATCAACTGAAGCTGGTTTGATATCCTGAGCAAATGGATTTTATTCACGATTTTGAGAAGAAAAAAGGCATAATGTAATTTGTTTGTGAACATTAATTTGGTGCTTGTGAATAGAAAAAAGAGACTAGGTAGATATCAGAAGGGTGGCAGAAAAGTGAAAAATTAAAGAAGGATATTAATAGATATTTTCAATACACGTTGTGTCCTTTCTCAATACATTATTTTAATTAGTTCCATATAGCACCATAATTGTATATTTTCTGCACACTCTTCTTTCAAGTCACTATCTTGTTTTTTTAAGTGCATTTGCTTGTAAATCTACCTCTGTTGTTTAAGAAAGCAGGTACTCATTAAATTCTATTGAATATTGAATTCATTATTTCGTTTCAAAAACATGATTTTGCTTCCTTTTGTTTTCTTCTACACTCTTTGATAGATGAGAAATTTTATGATTTAAATTCAGCATGAATTATTTTGTGTCAAATTCATAATCGTGCTCAATCCTTGCATGTTTGATAAGATATTCAGCAATAAATATGTACACAATTTAGCTAGCATTCCTAGAAAGCTTGTCATCTCCTTTTCTAATAAAGCTTTTGAATCTTGGCACTGAGCAAAGGATAATACCTATAATTGAATAAGTCAATAGCAAGATACAAAATTCAATTTAAATAGGCTGTTATAATCAGTTTGTAATATCTTATGGCTATCATTGAAATAGATGAAAAATTATAATAGATTAAATATTTCATGCTAATTCTGGTATTGGGAATTGTTTTCTTGTCACAGTTGAATTGTGGCTGCTTATCACACAGCTACTAAAGGGATGTCTGAATCTCATAATATCTAATATCTGCATGACAACAAATAAAGTATCACAATTATTTGCTTATTAGGGCTATCCATAACAAATATGTAATATTTTCACTTTGAGTCCAGACATTTCGCCTTCTCTCATAGACACAATATATACTTGGAATTAGAAGGCGTGGTCCTGAAAAGGGAAGAAAGAAATAAAAACATAAGAAAGGCAGACCTCACATAATCATTTATTTGGATTCACTAATTATCAATTACCCAAGGGAAAAATTTTTAAAAAATTATTATCTAACCAATTAAAATAGGTATACATTTCTATGAAAATGGAGAAACAATAAAAATATTATGACTAATTATCAAGCAATAAAGTGTTACCACAAAGCATTTATAATTTCTGCCTCAGTATGGCAGAAACTTTGCTGTTAAAACTTTTTTTGTGTGGTTATTAGGAAAAAATAAAGTTCCATACAGGAAAACTACACTTCCATACAAGAAAATTAATGTCTTTTAGCACCCAGCAGCATTTTCCATTGAATTTGCTCTAAAAATCCAATATTTTAAACATTAAAAGATATTTATCTACATTTGATATTTTGAAAATATTTATGTCATCGATATTGTCCACTGATCTCCAAAATTATTCTGTACCTTTATCCGTCTTGCTCCTTGCCTGAGGAGGCTGAACTTTATGGACTGAGTCAACAGACTCTCTGCCCTTGGACGTCTCACTGGGTTCAGGACTATTGGAGGGAAAATTAGTGGATAGGGTGACAATGAGGGTGAAGTAAGTATATATTCTCCTGGGTCCTTTTTGGTCTGGCTGCAGATTGGCTGTGGCTGTGTTCTCAACTGAAGGCCCATTCCTGGCAGGTGGCTGTCTTATTCTACAGCATTCTCTTCAGGTTCTGGTAACCCCTCCTTTTTTTCGACCGCTTAAACGCTAGAGCTGATGACGCTCCTTTCCCTCTTGGGGCCCACCTGGAGTCTTTCCTATTCCTTGTTCACTTTCTTTCACCATGCCCATGTCTTTATGAATAGTCACTTTAGCTAATTTTCCTTAACTATTCCATTTGAGTACATCATCTGGATTTTCCTGGAATTTGGACTATTACATTGTTCTTAAATTGTAGCATAGTATTTTCATGTTGGACAATGTTATAACTCAAATAGCTAACATCATAAGAAAGGTAATTATGTTGTATCTTTAATATACTGACGTATTAAACATATGAACATTTTAAGCTATCTTCAGTCAATACAAACTACACATTTGTCTACTAGCTTAGAGTATAGTCTAATTTGATGTTTGTTTGATGAGTAGGGTCATCATAATTAAAATAATTTTCAACACTGTTGGTTATAACTTCATGTACAAATATAGACAGCATGGATCAAAAAACACTTTGCAAAACTGTCCTCTAGAAAGGCTTACCATTTGTACTACTACCAATATCATGTGAAGGTACCATTTCTCAAGCAGTAACAGTATGGATTTATAATTCTTCTTAAATTTTGGCAATCAATAAGCAATAAGTAGCATCTTATTATTATTTTAATTAGCATTTTGATTGCTGGTGAAGTTAAATATATTTTCATACATTTATTGGCAACGTGCACTTTTCTCTAGTGAAGTATCTTTTCAAAGTTTTACCTGTGTACATTGGAATGAGTAAGCTGCTAGAAGGCTCTGATACCCAGGTTTCTATTGAAGGCAAATTTTGAGTTGTGGTATTTTCCATTGTTATAAGGTTGGAAGGAAAAGGAAGGCATTTCTGAATGCAGATGATGATTTTTATCTTAAAAAATGATAAACTTGTGGTGACTAAATGACATCCAAATAGATGTGGCTAGTCTACTATAAAGTCTATTAGAGCTTGGTAAAGAGATTTATACCAAAAATACAGATTTGCGAGACTTAAGAATGCATATAATCGAAAGTGTCTAACTGTATACTGTGTAAACAGAGAAGAAATGAGAGACAATATTATGAACAATACCAATTTTATGGGGTGAGCTTGAAAAGAAGCTTACACAGAAGAAGTGGAAGTGCAAAGAGGGAAGAGGAAAATTAGAATCATATAATCTCATAGAAACTAAGGGAAGTGAGAGAATTCAATATTATCACATACTGGTAAAGGTCAAATAAAGTGAAAACCAAATTATGCATTGTTTTTCTTCATAAAACATTTATTAATGACTTCATTGAGGGACATTTCAGTGTTATGATAGAACTAGCAGCATTAAGTTGAAGAGAGAATGAAAGATGAGTAACTGGAGATGAGAGTGTGAAAAAAAATCGTAAAAGGAGATTTATTATGAAAGAAAATAGAGACAGCTTTGGTTTTAGGAAGATGTGGAACTGAAGGAGTTTAGTTTAGTTTTTAAAACCTTCAACATAGGAGAGAACTGAGCATATTTGAATTCTAATGGGAAGAAGCTAGTTGGTCAGAAAACTGCAAGAAACAAGAGACAAGGGGTGACTGATAAGTTTATGTACCAGAGAAAGCAGGATAGGATAAAATCCAGAGGATGAATTGAAAACTAAACTTAGAAGAATCAGCACTTTGTTACTGAAGGGATTTGGAAATCATAGAAGATGCAATTACGTGTGCCAGTGCATTGGCATTAAGACAAATGAGTATTATTAGTTTGATGGCATGTAGACTATCTGAAAAACGGAAACTGATTTTTCTTGGCATGATGGGAAGAGAAGGTGGGTGGTAGGATTAAAAATTTGAGTATCATAGAAATGTTTTAAAATAACTGCTGAGGACAAGCAACACATTGGAAAAAAAGCACACATCCGGGAAAAGACTTGTATCCAGAATAGACAAATACTATTACAACTCAAAAAGAAGACAACAATCCAATGAAAATTGGAGAAAAACAGATATTTCACAAAAGAAGATGTACAAATGTTTAATAGGCACATGAAATAACATTCAACATCATTAGCCACTAGGCAAAAGCAAATCAAAACCACAAGGAGATACCTGTTCATACCCTCTAGGATGGCTGTAATAAAAAAGATAGACATTAACAAGTGTTGCCAAGCATGTGGAGAAATAGGAAATTTCATATATTCCTGGAAGGCTAGAAAAAATGGTGCAGCTACAATGGAAAATAGTTTGGCGGGTTCTCAAAAGTTAAATATAAAATTACGCCTAACCCAGTCATTTCACCCTTAGATATGTACACGAGAGAAAGGAAAATATATGCCCACAGAAAGACTTGCACAGGAATATTCATAGTAGCATGATTCATAATAACAAAAATTTGGAAGCAAACTAAAATGTCCATTAATTGGTGAATGAATAGATAAAATGTGGTGTATAATTATAAGGTGGAATACTATTCAACAATAGAGGAATAAATTATTGACACATGTTACATCTCAAAATCCAGAAGCCAGACACAAGAGTCTAGGAACAGGAATGAACTGTAAATGGGAATGAGCGATTTTATTGGGAGAATGAAAATGTTCTAAAACTGAGTATTGGCTGTGTTGAACCCCTTTGTAATCTACTAAAAATCACACTTGAAATAAGTGAATTTTATGATATATAAAATATGCTTCAATAAAGTTGTTTAAAAAAATAGTCGCTGAGGATTTCAAAGTGCTAAGTAAGAATTGTATGAAAAAGATATCAAAATGGGAATCTTTCTGACTCTATTTTATTTTTATTTATTTTTATTTTTTCTGCTTTTTCTCCCCAAATGCCCCCAGTACATAGACATATATTTTAGTTGTGGGTCCCTCTAGTTGTGGCATGTGGGACGCTGCCTTAATATGGCCTAATGAGCAGTGCCATGTCCACGCCCAGGATCCAAACCAGTGAAACCCTGGGCCGCGAAGTGGAGCGCACAAACTTAACCACTCAGCCCTGGGGCCAGCCCCAACTCTATTTTAGCTAAAGACCCAAGAGGCCAAATACAAAATAATAGAGGTCAATTTATTCCGCATTCTATTAGAAGGTGTTAGAAAACTTCTATAGGTATTGCAAGAGGAATTGTGTAAAAAATGTTGTAGTCTTTAGCTCATACTTCATCTTAAGACATAAAAGACTGAAAGTTAAAGAATCTTAGAGAAAAGCTCTGGGAAGATTACTTGGAGAGCTTAATGAATGTCTCCTAGAATGAGGGACAGTGGGAGCTATTTCCTACTTCATTCATCACTTGTGCTAATGGCAGCCTACGTTGCTGCTCTGACGGTAGAGAAAGAAGAGCCTACATTAGAATTGGTTCTAAGAACTGTTGGAGTAAAGGAAGCATACGTATTTTCCTATGCATTAGATATTAGCCAAGTGGGAATGATAGAGCCGTTCTGGGGCCAGCTCAAAGGTACTTTGCCTAAGAAGGCTTTCTGAATGAGCAATGGGATGGCACCAGTGTGTGTGGGTGAACCAACAAAAACCAGACTGAAAGTACATCAAAAGAGTCCAGCCAGAGGAGGCTTTACTCATATTAAGGAAATGCAGGTGAAAAATATCCAGAGATAGGATATCTCTGACAAACCAGCAGATCACCTCAAACTGTTTAGCTTTTTGAACACCATCCAAATCAAGAGGGCACTAATGACATATCGCGGTAGTAACAGGCAAGTAAGATCTTTCTTCACTATTATACTTTTTCTCTCTATCCCTTTGTTGAGCCAAAACTATTCCAAATCTCAAGTGGAAATCTACAAGCAAAGAGAATGAGGAAACCAGTGAAATAAAAAGCCCAAAGTTTCTCCCATTTCCAACTGTAGGCTTGATCTAGGAACACGGGAGAGAGAAATTTAAAATGAATATTAGAGTTTTTATCATTATATGGTACTGAATTATTATTTACTAAAATTAAACTGCTATTTGTAACTACAATTAACAGAGGACTTTTTCTTGTCTGAATGTGATTTGAAAAATTCCAAGCTAGAGAACTAGCCTCACACAGTAGGTTTAAAAGAATATTGATGGGGAAACAAAATGTCAACTTTTGATTTTTCCCTATCAAGTTCCAATTTTTAAAAACAGATGGACTGCCTGCCAATGTGAAAATCTCAGTTGAAACAAGAGATTATAAAATTACAGTTGTCTATAGTCAATATGGGTGTGTGATTTTTGTTTTTTCTTAGTAGACGGTGGTAGGGTATAGTAGTTAAGAGTACAGACGATGGAGCCAGGCTGCCTGGATTTTAATCCTGATTGTACCACTTAACAGCCATGCGATCTTGATCAAATTTTTTAAGTTGTTTTTATCTCCATTTATTCATTTTTTAAAAAAAATGGATTAAAGGGTGGTGGTTACTTTATGATTATGAGGAATATAAAATTGGTATATGTTAGCACTTAAAATAACAAAAGGTAGAAGGTAAGCATTCTATTATTTTTATCTATTGCTTTATTATTATTCTGTTCTTCAACATCTATCAGTTGCCAATATATAGGAGGGGGATATGATAACATATGAAATTATGCAGAACTGGGATGTGGTGAAATGGAAAGATAATGGGTGATTTAAGAAAATTGACTATAGGGGCTGGCCTGGTGGCACAGCGGTTAAGTGTGCACGTTCCACTTTGGTGGCCCAGGGTTCGCCCGTTCAGATCACAGGTGCGGATATGGCACCGCTTGGCACACCATGCTGTGGTAGGCGTCCCACATATAAAGTAGAGGAAGATGGGCATGGATGTTAGCTCAGGGCCAGTCTTTCTTGGCAAAAAGAGGAGGATTGGCAGTAGTTAGCTCAGGGCTAATCTTCCTCAAAAAAAAAAGAGAAAATTGACTATAGATTGGTGAAAGTAAAGGACTGCAGAATCTGTGCTGGGTGGGAGGAATGTAAGAGCAGGAAACAACTAATAGATGGGTATATTATAAAATAGTGACTTTCCTTGTGGAGCAAATAAAAGGATATTAAGTAATCACATATTAAGTGATAAATCTCATGGTTTAGTAAAATGTAGAGAGGTCCAGGACCACATGTCTAGAGGATATTCCAGAGGAAATATAGAAGGATGAACTAATGGGGAGTATTTAAATGTTAGGAGAAGGTAATCTCTTAGTGAGCAATCCAGTGATACGTTTTAGGCACAGAATAATTGCATGTGATGAGAAAGGCCTAGGGATGACCATGGGAGTAGGGGCTAGAGTAGAGCAGAGAAAAAGATGAATGAAGAGAAATAGACGAGCAAGGTCAGAATTTGAGCGTCAAACTGTTTTGTGCATGGTTTCGAAGGTCATTTAGAGTAATGGCAAGTTATAGGAGAAATTATAACTTCAAAAAGAGATGGTAAACAATTAGGAGTTTAATAAATGTAAATAGAGAGGAAGAATGGAGTATGGCATATGTGGATTTCATCAACTGCATTGTACATACAATTCTGATCATAATGCTTGGTACATACATTTTGCTGCATAAGTATGACTTCAATAAAAGCATGCCCCTTAGAGGAGCTGTGACTTCCTTCTTGGAAAAGCAGTGATCTGGAAGATACAACATGGAATGAGAAGAGTCTGATCTCATATGTGACCCTACGTCAGAATCTCACAAGGATGTTGGATAATTATAATGGGACATTTTGTGGGTTATGGCAGCAAAAGCAGCTTCCATCTGAAAAAGCTGCAGGTAAACAGTGTAAGTGGAGGAGGGCCAGGCATCATTTAAGAGAAAGAGATGGAAAGAATGACAAGAAGTTGAAGCATGTGAAAAGTTCATTCACCATAGAATGGGATATTGTAGAGATTTCAGAACAGTGGAACTTGATCATATTTGTCTACCACATGGATGGTGACTTGCTGTTGTATCTGTAAACAAAAAAATATTAATTGTCCCCAGAAGTCTTGGTTTAGCATAATGTAAAAGCTTCATCATTCACTGTGTTACAGCCAGACATCATTCTAGGCACTTTAACATAATTGAAGAAAAAATAAACAGAAAGCATAATAATACGAGTAAGTCATACCGAAAGTTGAAAGTGTCATGGTATTAAAAACATAGTGCAAGATAAAGAGTTTCAAGAGTTTTGGCAGGGGTGGGTTACAGGGTAGTAATGCTTTAGATATTGCAAGCTAGAGCAAAGTCTTCAAGAAATAAGAGGATTTATCCATGAGCACATATGGGGGAACATTCCAGTCAGAGGGCAAGACCAGAGCAGTGCCCTAAAGGAGATGCTCTAAAACATTAACTCTAGTCAAAAATGATGATAGCTTGGACCAGAGTGATAGCATTTGAGGTTATAAGTGTTAAGGATCAAGAGATCTTGATAAGTTAAACGAGATAGGGCCATGAATGGACTAATGACAAAAGTGTGCCACAACCTGAGGAGCGTGATTATTTCAATCTGAGCCTGACATTCAAATAAATGTCTAAACGCAAACAAACATCGAACAGCGAAACTCCTACAAACTTATAGATGTCATGATTTGGATACCTAGATAACTGACTATCTTATTTTATTTATTCTCTATTGAGAAGGACAGGTAAAAAGAAAAAACCCTGAATTTCTATTATTTGCCTCCTTTAATTACAAATCTCCTCAAAAGCAAAGCATCATAAGACCTATGTAGAAATGGAAGCGATGGATAAGGGGTCATAATCAAGTAGTAAATTTTTCACTCCCCCACTTGTCTAAAATTCATAGTAACTTAACTGCACTTTCATTGAAAGAATCTTTCAGTGGGCACAGCAAAGCTTATTTAAAGTTATCTGAACTTCATAAAATTGTATTTATTTACATGATTTAGAAATACAATGATGCCTATAAAAATTGAGTGTAGAACATTTATAAATGCAACATTTTTTAAAGTATCATCACTTGACTAAAGAAAATACACATCTGGTATTTATTATATGAAACCCATTGGGTAATTTAAAAATGAACTGTAAAAAGGTAAAAAAAAAAAAAGTGTTAACAAACAACATTAGATAAGGAAACCAGCAAAAAGGCGGTTGCATATTTTTCTTCAATTTATACTGAATAGATCACAGAACACTTTTATACAAATTCAATAAGAATTGAAGATTAACTAGCCATACCACTAAAACATAGGTCAATAGATTTGATTACTACCTGTTGCTATACTCTTCATAAGCATGAGTTCTGTTTCGTAACCTCTTTATTAAAAAAAACTAAATATGAAACCAGTTTAATTAAATGTCCCATGGTAGGGGAAAGGTTATAGCTTGGGATGAAAAGATTTTATTTCTAATTTTCATTATTTAAGAACTAGTGAGGCAAACTACTTATACACTAAGAGATGCAATTGCCTGTTACATCTAAAGAATTGTTCCTATTGCTTTATGTTAATTGTAGTAGAAAATTAGTGAACTGCATTTTCCCATTTTACTCAGAGAATCAGAGTTATTGAAAGACTTTCTCAATGGAAAGGAAAGGTGGGAATTGCACTAAATTATATGTGACTTAAACCTGATAGACTATTAATGAAAAGAAATTAATTTTTTTAAAAAGAAATTTCTAGTTAAGCAATTTATGAACTATTAGAGATAAATAATAATGGCTTATTAATAAGATGATGAAGTAAGATTAATTAGTATTTCCTATAGAGAATTTTATTCCAAGAAGAAGGAAGTCATTAATCAAGATTTTGAGTTACACCAACAGTTTTAAAACATACTGGTGTTATGAAGCCAGGATATAACATAAATAGAATTTTAGTTAAATTCAGGTGGTAGGGGGTTTATGAACTGTTATGTCACTACTATTATGAACTATTAGTGACTGTAGGGATGTCGTGTTTTTCCTGAGGAATGGTCAGTCACCCAACGTAAAGTTGTCTGAAATCTAGTGAACTTGAACTTAATTGCTTGACATGTTTGACCTTAAGAAATTTAACCTAGTGGGCAACTTTGCTAATGTAGACACAGAAAACAAGAAGTGGCTAAAATTTAGTATAAATAGGGGCCGTCATCAGAGGAAATTAAGCCATTGGGGCCAAGATCCATGTTCAGACAGAAGTCTGATTAAAAACCATAAACTAGAATAGAAATGGCTCAAACAGATTGCTCATTTCACATAGTTTTCTATGGAGAATGTGCCTACGTACTCTTGCCGAGTCTAAATTTAATACTAATAGTATGAGCAGAGCAGAGAAGCCTCCAAATGCCATCAGGTCTAGTTCTCATTGACCTTCTGGCTAGCATAGCATAAATTTTTAAGATGAGTGTTCTTCTTTGATGGGAAATAAGTGAGTTTAAGGCAGATAGGATTAATCAGGTTCCAGTGTGCACAACATTCACTTGAATGCCTCACCCTGGGATAAACCCACATAAAGAACAGTTACCTTATCTAAACTGCCACTAGTATTCCCAGTGAGAAATATAGAAGCAAGAGCTGAACTTTCAAGAGGTTAATATTGGTAATGTACTGATGGAAAGCAAAAGAGAACAAGTTAGTAGAAAAAGAAAGTTGATTTGGAAGTATTAATTCCTTAATAGGCTTCCTGTGTTTCAAAGGAGATAGTTGTGAAATATTCAAGGGGTTTTAATAAAACATGTAGCATAAAAATTAAAGATGCACTATGTCACAAAGTGATAGGTAATTTCTAAGTATATTTATGAAATTTAAGCAAAAAAATTGGTAATGGTTAAAAATAATTCAATGATTTTACATGAACTATACTTCCATAATGGTGTACTAAAAAGATCCATCTCTTGGTGGTGTGACTTGCTCAATTTGGGGGATTTTTTTCATTGTATAGGAATTAGACTAAGAGATTTGATTTTGTGATTTTTGTGAACCAATGATATAAGAAAACTCTAATTATGAAGAGTAGAACCAAAAAATGAATGAAAAAGAGTAGAATATGAAACTCTTTCACCTACAGCTTGAATCACTGGAAAATTTCTTTAAGCATCCTATTCACTTAAAGTATTGTTCAGTGTACAAAATGAGACTCCCAGAGCGCGCTTTTGGAGTACATTAATTTCATAGAATGATTTCCTATGTCTGAAAGATCTCTTTTGAGCACAGACGAAAAGTGGTCCAAGGTAAAGTTGGTGGCTATAAAAGGATATTTCAAAGAGCTAAAATTGATTGATATTGAACATATGTAATTTGTAACTCAACACCTGTTTGGGGTTAAATACAGGTTATTCAAGTGTTTTCACACTATATTTGGATTGCAAATATAGTTAGTGAGGGAAGAAATAACACTTCGAATCAATGAGTAGTTGAGTTAAAGGTTATGGAGGTTTGTGTTACAAGTGGGGGACTGGTGCAACAAGCATATTCTTTGTTCATGTATGAGAAAAAATGCTAGGCTAAAGGGCTTCTGCATTTAGCTTTTCTCTGAGGAACTCAGGCAATATGAATTTAGCTAATTTTCAAATACTTCACGCTCTCATTCATTTTATACATTTGTGGCATTTGCTTATTTCTTGAAGGTTTACATTTTCAAGAATTCCATTCTAAGCTTGCCTCTTCACTAATCTTCTTTCCTTTCAAGTATTTCCAAAGTTATTTCTATTCTTTTAAAGACAGGCTTACTTTCTCCTGGGACCTGTCAGACCTATTCATCTCTCTCACCTGATCAAGTTTATAAACCTAACACCAGTGTATCTTGACCTCCCCAAACCTGCTTACTCTTCCGACTGCATTACCAATAGCCATGTTTGACTCCTCCCTGTCACTAGTGACCCTAATTAGTTACCAAATGCTAAAAATGTTATCCAAACCTTGCTGTTAAAGCCAATCTGTATAAAAACTCCTGTTCATTACAATCTTAGACCCACATTATTAGGATTGCTTCCTAAACCCACCTGTGATTGTTCCCTGAGATAATTCTGTCTGCACATAGCAATCATATTTAGCCTGGAGACAAAATTTACAATTAAAATTACGATTAGTCAAATCATAATATAAAGCTGTTTCTCTTAGAGTTTAGTGCTCCAATTTAAAATGCCTATTTTTAAATTTTGAGTCTTATTTCCCCGTTTAGGTCTGCTGAGGCAGAATCTCTGGGGGAGAAACTTGGAAATCTGCATTTTCTACAAGCTCTTCAGGTGATTCTCATAAATAATGACCTTTGAGAACCGAGATTAGAGTTCAAAACTCTGCTCATTGGAATCACCAGGAGGGCTAGTTAGAAGGCAGATTACCATGTCCTGGTGTAGAAAATTCTGACTCAGGAAGTCTCAGGATAACTCCGTGAATATATAACCCAAGTGCTTCCGGTGCAGAACGTCGGAAGCCTGACTTTGGGGAATCCTTAGCCCTCAAGATTGACTCCATATTTTGAAGGTAAATATTTAATGCTCTAATCTGGGAATCCCAAACGTATAAATACTATGCTCAAAAACTGACAGTGATTCTTCCATTTTTCTATGCTATCTAATGTAATATGAGAGCTCTTTTCCAGGATTCACAAGTCTCACAATATTTCCTGATTCAAAGCAGTAAAGTCTTATTTACTACAATTGATCTTAGACATGTTCCTTCTGGTTAAATTGGATTTCTTCCCTTCATTCTTATTAAAACTGTTCTTAGCTGTTCTATCAGGCGAAATTTATAAGCAATTTGTTGTGACCCAAAAATTGGGAATCTGATTAGAATGGCACTAAATGTACATATTAACTTTGGCAGAAGTTACCTCTTCAAATTATTGAATCATATCATGCACAAACTTAGTATATTTCTGAATTATTTAGTTAATATTTTATATATATGTCAGTATTTTTTCTGGGTTTTGTCATATAGATCTTGCACATTACTTATATTTGGATCTAGAAATAAAAAATAATTATTTCTCCAGTGAAAGAGAGTTCTGTCTTTATCACATTTTTCAACTGATTAACTGACGAGTCAATTTTTCCTACGTTTATGATGAAACTAACCACCATACAGATACCTTTTAATAATTGTAATAGTTCTTTAGTTGTCTCTTTTTTCAGTATATGTTTTTTCATCCCATTACATTAGCTAAAATCTTCAGAACTGTGTTGAATGCGTGTTGATGGCAGACACCAATTGACATGTCCTGTCTTTAGTGGCAATAATAATAACACAGCTGAAACTTAATAGTGCTACAATATGCCAGGTGTTGTTGAAAACATTTTCTGTGTATCACTACTTTGAATTTTCTCAAGAATACCATGAAGGAACGAAGGAACAGAGGCACAGAATGTTAAATGATTTGCCCAAAATACTAAAGCTAGGAAGTGAGGGAGCTACATTTGAACCCACCAGGTTTGCTCCTTAGTTTAACGTTTGCTGACCAATTCTGGTAGTTTCTCTTTATTGTGTAATTATATTAAAATAAGTTCCTTTCATAATAATTTATTCCAAAATTTCAACGTATTATTGAAAAGTATCAGCTATTTTTATACATGTCTTGATATGATCACGTTAGTTGTCTCCTTTAAGCTATTAATGTAAAAATTTGCAGTAGTTCATATCCTAATTTCAAACATTCCTACATTTGCGGAATGAAGAAAGAGACTTGACCATGGGGTATTACTATTCCAGTTCATACGTATTTGGTCTACTACTGTTCTACTAAAAATTTGGCATCTCTATACGTGGATAAGAGTCTATATTTTCTTATATGATCCATAAGTTTTAAATAATGGGTGCTTCTTGCATCATAAAATAATAAGCTTCCTTTTTCTCTATAGTGTATTAGTTTAAATATCATAGAATTATGTGATTCAATTTTTCAAGTAAATTTAGCCTACATCTACAAAACCATATTTATCATCCATATTTTTATTAGCAAATCTTTGACAATCCCTTTAGTTTCTTCTTTGGTTGTGTGGTTAAGTATACACTAGGTTTTAAGCCAATTTTGATAATTTAGGTTTTCTTAAAAGCAGAATCAAAAAAGTTAACAGAAAAATGGAAGTATTTGTTGTTGTTGTTTTAATTAGTGCTTCTAAAAGATGAGAGTGTCCATAAAATAATTAACTGCCTGCTATGCAAAATTTTAAAAAATCTTAAATGATTTAACAATGAAATAAACAGAATATATGATCAAATTTCTGAGCTGGAAGATCAGCTGATAAAGATTCTGAGTATATCTAATAAAATTACAAACAAATGGAAAGTGACAAAGAAAAAATTAAAGATGTGGTAAGTAATACTAGAAATTTTAACAATCCATCTCTTTGGATTTCTAAATAGAGGCAAGTAAAGCAGTGATAAAAACACAGAATCAGTGAAATAGTAAAGATAATTTCCCACAGCTGAAGAAAAACCTTGACATTCGGATTTAAAGAGCCCAACAATAAGTAAGATTAATAAAAAATTGTTTGTATGAAGATGTCTTTGAAATATTTTTAAAAATCCAGAGGTATGGAAAAGAATTCTAAAAGCTCCCAGAATAAATAAGTAGATTAATTACGTAGAAGGAAATTCTTACTGGCATTATACTTTACAATGAAAATACTTTTTGACCCTATGCTTCTGTAAGTGATTAAAGAAACGTTCATTATGAGAGTAATTATGAGAGTAAAACAGATTTTGTTTCAGTTTGATATTTACAGGCAATAGGCTATGAATAGAAATTTTCTAAAATAATTGTTAGAGGGAAACTCCCAAACTGTTTTTAAACTTTGGTTAAAAAATAACAGAAAAGTAGAATGCAATAAACAAAACCATGGGTCAAATTGATTTTGAATATACATGTAAATACTCTACATGAAACACTTTCAGATTAAATTTGTTGATATTTTAAAAGAGTATTACATTTTAGTGAGAATTCAAGAATGCAAGATTAGGTCTACATGGGGAAATCTACTTACTGTATTATGAGACCAACAGAAAAAATGATGGTTTTGATAAACAAAATAATTATTCATTATAAATCTTAGCAAGCTAAGAAGAGAACAGAAGTCATTATTGCAGGATATCAGGTATATCATAATACCTAATGCAAATATTAAACTCCATTGGTAAAATGCTAGAAATAGTCTTACTAAATTCCAAGTCAACACAAAGGTGTCTGCCATCAATTCTGCAACCACTGAATTCTTTTCATTTGAGGAATGGTTTTGGAAAAATGTCAGCAGAATCCTAACTCATACTACACTCAAGAAAAATGAACAATTGAAAGTGTACATATTTGTATGTAAATAGACAGCAAAAATGCCTGAAGACAGCTGACCAAATTATTTAACTCTCATAACCTCCAGAGATGGGAGCAAGGCAGATGTGCTGTGGTTTCTTTTACTCTGAGTTAGTTTAATCTTTACCAAGCAGACATACTTTTGTAATCTAAAAACAATCAGGTGTTTAACCAAACAAATGCTCTCTTGAAAATACAAGTGTTAAGAAGACTGTGCACTAGTCCAGATAAAATGTTGCTTTCTGTTATTTTAGAATCAACATTGGAGCGTACTTAATATATTTTCATCATGTTGTTTTATTTTGAAAGAAAATGAATCCATGTTACACATGCTAACTCATATTAACCCAGTTTCTGGGTTCTGTGTTCTGGATGAAGCCATTAGAATAAGTTCAATAACCAATAGAAAGTCTTTGTGCATATTCATCCAGCTAATGAGAGAAAAAGACAAATATTTTAATATATAAAAATAACAAAATAATATTAAAGTGTAAATTACATATAATACATAAAACTATTTAAAATTTAAGTAGAATGGTATATCATACATCATATTGAATTACATTGCAGGGTGGAAAGGGTATAAGGGATGGGAAAAAAATGAAATACATAATTCTGAGTAATCATATTTTTAAAAATCAGGATTTTGAAAAAACTAAAGTTTGACACAACAGTAAAATAAACTGGGAGAAGAAAAAAGTATAAATAGAAAAAGTGATTTCCCCACTCACTAGAAAACATGAAAATCTTTAAAATTCTTCTGAATTGGCTGTCAGATCACCACGTTTAAGAAAAATGAGACTGTGCCTTACAGCTTCAATAATATGGTGAATTTTTCTTAGAGGTAAAATATTTCTAAATGTTGATTTCATTTGGGCACTTTCTTTAGAAATATTTACCTAACTTCCCTTGATGATGAGACTCATCTGGGGTACTTGTTAAATATAAAGCTTTGCAGATCCCTGCTTCCCTATGATTTATGAGGCCTAGGATTTCTCCTAGATATTTATATTTTTTAATAAGTTTCCCAGGCGATTCCTATCATTAGCAAACTTTGGGAAACATTGTTTAAAGAAGATTTTGAAATCAGTCATAATGAAACAACCTACAAAGTTGGAACAACAAAAATACTGTTGACAAAATTCAACCCTCCTCCCCCAAAAGGGGAGTCAAAGTCACATAAAATCAGCTCTAAGTCAAATGAGCCTTAGCACTTTTGGTAGACAATGAACTGAAATCTACTTTTCCTATTCTGAAGTATTTGAAGGCTAAGAAATAGGGATGTTGATCTCTATTTTCCAGAATTTTATTTTATGTTTTAATACTCACTTTCAAATGTTTTTCTAATTATGGAAGTAAAAGATTAAAATAAATACAAAAATTAGATTTTAAATAATTTTTTTATCTCGTGTGGAACAACATTTCTTCTGAGTTTCCTCTCTGGAATATGTGAGTGTTAAGAGAACACTGAATTTATAGTTTGCTTAAAAGAAAAAAAATTCAGTTTTTTATTGATTATCATAGTTTGATTAAACACTAAAAGCTTAACTGGTAAATAACTTTGACAGGGAGTTCAACTTATTTACAATCTTTAGGGAAAACCTCCTGGAAGACTAGGGGCTAATCCTAACTTCAGAAGTTCCCAGAAAAGGTTACTTAATCCTCATATAATCCATACTAACATTTAACAATTTTTCCTGCCCGAAAAAAATCGTCTTTACCCAAACTGAACTTTGCTCCATGACTCCTTATGAATCCTTTCCAAAATTCTCATAGAATATCCTCAAGTTATTGGCTAGGCCTGTCCTCAGCTCCCTAGTATGGTAGGCAGAATTTTGGCTCCCATGACATTACACCTTCAAATATGTTATATTAAACGGCAAAAGGAATTTGATAAAATTGACAAGGCTAATAAGCTGACTTTAAAATAGAAGATCATCTTGGATGATTGATGTGGGCCCAATTTCATCACATGGACCATTAAGAGCAAAGGAGAAAGACAACAGACTCAGTCAGAGAGATGTGGTATGAAGAAGAAGGAGAATTGAGCCAGAAAGAGAAGTCAGAGGTTTGAACCATGAGAAGGACTCAACCAACCATGTCTAGCTTTGAAAATGGAGGAATGTGGCCACAAATCAGGGAAAGTAGGCAGTCTCTAAAAGCTGAGAGCAAACCTCAGCAAACAATCATAAAGGAGGTGGGGACCTTATCCGAGAACAATATGGAACTGAACTCTGTCAATGACCAGAAAGTGGATTCTCCCCCAGAGCCTCCAGACAACAACTCAGTCTGGCTAGCACCTTGACATTGTCCTTGTGAGCCCTGGTACATAGAAATGAGCTGAGCCTAGAGGACTCTGATGTACAGAACTGTGAGATGATAAACGTGTTGTCTTAAGCAGCTAAGTTTGTGATGATTTGTTATTACAACAATAGAAAACTAATATAGGGGCCATCCCCATGGCCAAATGGTTAAGTTTACGCACTTCACTTCAGTGGCCCAGAGTTCACTGGTTTGGATCCTGGGTATGGACCTATGAGCCACTCATCAAGCCATGTTGTGGTGGCATCCCAAGTAGAAGAGCTAGTATGACTTACAACTAAGATATACAACTATGTACTGGGGCTTTGCAAAGAGAAAAATAACAAGAGAAAGATTGGCAACAGATGTTAGCTCAGTGCCAATCTTCCTCACCAAAAAAGAAGTGTACCTTAAAAAAAGAAAGAGAAAACTAATATACCTAGTAGAGTCTAATAAGCCAATGGTCATTTACTACTACTGTTAGTCTGAATAATACTAGTTGAATTTTAAGGAGTACACCTTGGCTCACTGAGACTGTTGGATGAGCCCCATGAAATATGCTGCAGTTCTTTGCACCAAAGAATTTTCCAACTCTCTAATTTACTGAAATAAATTCAAGTTAGCTAAGCTAATATCCACATTTCTCTAGGTATGTTATGAAGAAATATGAAGTATTTAATATTTTACCCTCCTTCCAAGTACACTAGTCTGAAACAGTTTCATGGTTGCTGGCAGAATACATAAGACTCTTGGGTTAGAGACAAATGATTGTCTTTGAACAAATGATACTGGAACAACTGGGCATCCATAAGCACTCATATGCAAAAAAAGAACCTAGACACACGGTGTCGTTATTCACAGAAATAACAGTAGCTGAAGTTCCACTTCCCACAGGGTAATGGGAAGAGGGCCAGGTGGTGTCTGCCCAATTGGGGATTGTGTTTCAGAAGAACATCAAGCTTAGGGAATCGGAATCTTTTTAGGTGGTAAGCCTCCTTGATTTTTTTTGTCCCAAAGGGAGAAACTATATTTATTATACTGCATAGTACACGTACCTGCCCTTTGCCCCACAGGAAGAGAATAGCTTTATCTTCCAAGGCTATTTTCTACAGAAACATCCTGAAAAGATAGTCCAAATCAAAAAGACAGTTAGTGCCCCACTCATTTGCAGTGACCTAGGTCAGCCCCTTTTCCCTCCACCTTTTGGTGGGTTTGCTTCATACATTTATATTACAGTAAGATTGTTTTGTCACAATCTGCATTTTATCCTGAGATCCCTTGATCTGCTAAATGATATTTGTATTTGTATAAAATGAGATCCTCTCTATGTGCTGTGAAGTTTTATGCATAACGTCATATCCACCATTACAGTGTCATATAGTATGGTTTTACTGTCCCCAAAATTCCCTGTGCTCCACGTGGTCAACCCTCCTCCTCACCTCCCTCAGCTCCTGAAAACTACTGATATTTTAAACTATATATATAGTTTTCTTTTCCAGAATGTCATAATTGAATCATGCTTTATGTAGCCTTTTCAGACTAGCTGCTTTCACACAGAAATATGCATTTAAGATTCAACCATGTCTTTTTGTGGTTGATTTTAATTCACTTCTTTTTATCACTGATAGTATTCCACTGTATGGATGGACTACAGTTTCTTTATCCACGCACCTGTTGAAGGGCATTTTGGTTGCTTCTAGGTTTTGCAATTATGAATAAAGCTGCTATAAAACATTCACATCAGGTTTTTCTGTGGATGTAACTTCTTAAGTAAGTTGGATAAAAACCTGGGAGTGTGAATCCTGGATCAAATGGTAAAACTATGTTTAGCTTTGTAAGAAACTGCCAAAATGTCTTCCATAATGACTGTACCAATTTGCATTTCCACTAGCAATGAATGAGATTTTCTGTCGCTTTGCCTCCACCAGCAATTCGTATGATAGGTTTTGTTTTTGGATTCAAGCCATTCTAATAGGTGTATGCGGTATCACACCGTTGTTTTAATTTGCATTTCCTAATGACAAATGATGTTGAGCATATTTTCATAAGCTTATTTTCCCTTCATATTTGATGAGCTGTCTGTTCAGATCTTTTGCCAGTTTATAAGTTGGGTTGTTTTTCTTATTAATGAGTTTAAAATTCTATGCAGATTTTGGAAGCCAGTGTATTATCATTTTTGTGTTTTGCAAGTATTTTCTCCAAGTCTGTGGGTTGACTTTTAATTCTCTTAGTATCTTTAACAAAGAAGAAGTATTTAATTTTAATAAAGTACAACTTAATCATTCTTTCATGGATCGTGCTTTGGAATTATATTTAAAAACTCATCACCAAACCCAAAGTCACATAGGTTTTCTCCCATGTTTTCTTTCAGAAGTTTTATAGTTTTGTATTTTAAACTTACACCTCTGATGCATTTTGTGTAAATTTTTGTGAAAAATGTAAAGTTTATGTCTAGGTTCATTTTTTTTTCATATGGATGCCAAATTGTTCCAGCACCATTTGTTCCAAGACCATTTTTCCCTATTGAATTTCAATGGCTGCTTTGTCAAAGATCAGTTGACTATAGTTGAAAGAGTCTGTTTCTGTCCTTTCAATTCTGTTCCGTTAGACTGATTGTCTATTCTTTTGTCAGTACCATGCTGTCTGGCTTACTGTCGTTTTATAATGAATCTTGAAATCACAGATTTTGAGTCCCCCAACTTTCTTCTTCTTCAATATTGTGTTGGCTTTTGTAGGACTTGTGCCTTTCCATACACACTTTAGAAATAGTTCATTGATATCTACAAGTTACTTACTGGAATTTTGATTATGACTGCAATGAATCTATAGATCAATATGGTGAGAATTGACATCTTAACAATATTGAGTTTTCCAATCCTTGCATGTGGAATATCCCTTCACATATTTAGATCTACTTTGATTTTTTTACTCAGAGTTTTGAAGTTTTCCACATATAGATCCTATAAATATTTTATAACATTTATACTGAAGTATTTCATTTGTTGGTGCTATGGTAAATAGTATTTTTTAAATTCTAATTTCAATCATTTATTGCTGATATATTAAAAAAGTGATTAACTCATACATTCCTTGTTCTTGCTGTGCTTGTTCATTCATTCTGAGTTTATTGTTGAAACTTCGAGATTTTGTTCTGCAGACAGTCATGTCCTGTGTGATAAATACAGTTTCATTTCTTCTGTAAAATTTTGTTTCCTTTTCTTGTCATATTGCACCAGCTAGGACTTCCACTGTAATGTTGAACAGGATAAGTGAGGGAGGACATTCTTGTCTTATTCCCACTCTTAGAGGTAAAATCTAATATTAGCTGCAGGCTTTTTGTGGATGTTTATTATCACACTGAAGAAGTTCCTCTTTACATCTATTTTTGAGAGTTTTAATCCTGAATAGGTTTAGGGTTTTTCTAAATGCTTTTTTCTGTAGCAGTTGATATGATCATATGATTTTTCTTCTTTATCCTATTGATGTGATAGATTACAGTGATTTTTCTAATGTTGAACCAGCCTTGCATACTTGGAATAAATGATACTTGTTCATCATGTGTAATTGTTTCTATACATTGTTGAATTCGATTTCCTGAAATTTTGTTGAGAATTTTTGCATCTTTGTTTATGTTAGATGTTGGTATGTACTTCTTTCTTTTGGAAGTAAGGTGATCCTGGCCTTATAGAATGAGTTAGAAAGTGTTCTCCCTGTTTCTGTTTTATGGAAGACATTGTGGAGAATTGGAATAATTTCTTCCTTTATGTTTAGGGAAATTCACTAATAAGACCCTCTGGGTCTGGAGCTTTCTTTTTTGGGAGGTTATTAATCATTGACTTAACTTCTTTAATATATGCCTATTCATGATATATATTAACTAGAAGTTTATCAATTTTGTTATTCTCTTCAAATACCTAGCTTTTGGGTTCATTGACTTTTCTCTTTTTTTACCCCTATTTTCAATTTCATTAATTTCTTCTCTAATTGTATACTTTGCTTTCTTATGCTTGCTTTAGGCTTAAATTATTCTCCTTTCTCTAGTTCTCTAAGAGGGAAACATGGGTTATTGATTTTTATATTTCTTTGTTTCTAATGTATGAATATAATGCTGTAAATTTTCTTTTAGGTGCTATTTTTGCTGCATCCACTAAATTTTGATAAGTTGTATTTTCATTTCATTTAGTTTAAAAATATTTTAAAATTTTTCTTGAAACTTCTTTTTTGACCATCATGTTATATAAAAGTGTGTGGTTTGATCTCCAAATATTTGAGGATTTTCCCAACTATCTTTCTTTTAATAATTTCTAGTTTAATTCCATTGTGGTCTAAGAACGTTCTTTGGATGGTTTTTATCCTTTAAATTTGTTGAAGTGTGATTTATGGAACAGAATGCAGTCCATCCTGGTGATTGTTCCATGTGAGCTTTAAGAAAAATGTGTATCCCACTGTTTTTGGCAGAAGTGTTCTGTAAATGTCAATTAGAGTAAGTTGATTTATAGTCTTGTTTAGTCAACGATATCCTTACTAACTTTCTGCCTGCTTGATATAGCAATTAGTGAAAGAGGTGTGTTGAAGTCCCAACTGTAATAGATTTGTCTATTTCTCTTTTAGTTCTGCCAGTTTTTATTTCACCTATTTTGATGCTCTGTTCTTAGGTGCATACAGGTTTAGAATTACGTCTTGCTGGAGAATTGTCCTCCTTATCATTATGTAATACCCTCTTCATCTCTGATAATTTTACTTTTCTGGAAATCTTCTTTGTTTGAAATTATCATAGCTAATTCCATTTTCTTTTGATTCATTTACAATGTTTTCTTTTGCCAGCCCCTTTACCTAGAACCTATCTGAATCTGAGTGTGTTTATATTTATAGTGACTTGCTTGTAGCTGGTATATAGTTAGTCCTTTTTATTTTAATCCAGTCTACCAGTCTTTGTCTTTTAATTGGTGTACTTAAACCATTCACTTTAAAAATGATTATTGATATAGCAGGATTAATATCCACCATGTTTGTATCTGGTCACTATTTGTTACATTTGTTCTACATTTCTTCTCCCTCTTTTTCAGCCCTCCCTGTTTTATTTGAGGATTTTATATGATTCTACTATATATCCTCTCTTTGAATATCAATCACAATATTTATTATGTTTTAGTGCCTGCTATAGAGTTTCCAGTATACGTTTTTAATTAATCTAAGTCTACCTTTTTATAACACTATTTCACTTCATATCTACTAAAAGTCCTTGACAATGAGTATTCTCAATTTCTCCCTCCCAACTTTTGTGACACTGCTTTCATTCATTTTACTTATTCATATGCTATAATCACCCAATATGTTACTATTATTACTTTAAAAAGTTATTTTTTATAGCAGTTAAATTAAGAAAAATAAAATATTTTGTTTTTATAGACTATCATGCTAGGGAGTAAAGAAAAGAAGTGTAGTGTAAGTTAAGGACCTGAGGGGAGCAGATAAAATTTTTAGAACTTTGAATAATAGAGTATAATTTTTTTTTGTTAGATTTAAGAATTTCTTTTGTTACTTGAAGTAATAGAAGTTGTGTTTATCAAAGGACAATGAATCTACTTCAGTTTTATTTTTGGATAGATTATGTTTCAGTAGTTGGCAAAGAATTCTTTTATGAGGAATTAACTGGATAATGTATGAAAAAGTGATGAAAGCAATTTAAATGCAAAGTGTTACATTAATATGTATATATATATTAATGTGTATACACATATATATTAATGTATAATGTAATATATATATTAATGTAACACCTTAAATATATTTGTGTGTAGATATAGACATATAGATGTAAATTTTAAAGGCTAGGACTTTTCCTTAGAGTCCTAAAGTACTATCAAGTGTCAACTTTCATTAAGTAATTAGTTTTGTTACTTCAGTGACTAGCATTTAAGATTTTACATTAATACTTTATTCTAATTTTTTTATTCTAGAAACTTAAATGCAAAAAGTATAAAGAATGTCACAAGAAATTATCTACTACTGCTGCTTTGTCTATGGCAGTTGCTATGATGTTAATTCTTGAAAAGCATATAATTAAGTGGTGTCACCACTATGTCAATTACAAATAAGACAAGATGGTTCAAGGTTTGGAAAATACATGAACACAGAAATAAAAAGCATCAGGTTCACTCCCTGGTGGTGACTTGCTGCTGGATATTTAGTTCGAGTCCTCTTGCAGAGTTAAGACCTCAAGAGCACAAGACATTAAAGAGCTTTTCTACTCAGCACATTGGAAAGCATAATTATTACCAAGCCTTTGCTATTAAAATATCATCAAATTATGTTTATAGAATATTATTCACTGAGAACTTCATAGCTGTTTCCCAACAATAAGCCTGACCATATTAGTGCATTGGGAATGCTAGTATTGACTTATTCAAACTAATAAAAAGCAGATGTAATAAATTATGACTCCAGAGTGAACAAAATAACTCTTACCGGCCATATGATGTTAATGTAGCCGTAAAAGATTTCCTCCCTACTCAGCACTAGATGCTGGACCACATGCCATGAGGAAATTACGAGATAGGAATTCCTTTATATAATAAAACAGCACTAAAACATAGAAGTACATGAAAACCCTGTATTTTTTCCATATGTTTCTGGTTACTGAGCATTTGTGCAAATTTTTCAGTAGGTGAATCTCTTTAGAGAATATAATAATTATTAAAATAGTGACCGATTGGTAATACATTTTCTCTGTGTCAGTCACTGTGCATGCTAGTGACTTGTCTAATCATCATAGCAAACCCTCAAAAAATGTATAATCCCCCTCCATATTTTTAAATATGAGAAAACTCAGGCTAAGAGTAAATAAATCACTTGCCTAAAGTCATATTGCTGCACGTGAAAAAGCCAGGTTTGCCTTATCATCTTTTTGGTTTTGTTAATTTATTTTTGTTTTATTATTATTCCAAGACAATGTCCAATAAAAATATTTCATCAGTGTACTTATTTGGCAGTGAAACTTTCTTATCCATTTTAACTAAGTGGCAGAGAAACGAGTTTGCAAAAAACTGTTACATTTAGGTTACTAACTTCTTAACTGTAGGGTGTTCCAATTTCATCTACCCGAAGGTAGAAGTGGGGAACAAGGAAAGCTACTAATTTAGTCTGAATTGTGGCCCCCAAAAGACATTGGTTTGGAAATGTGGAGGGGACAAGAACCTTGGTGGAAAATAAGCACATCACCTCGGGATTTATAAACTAATTTGTCAAAAAGAGATCTATTGGGATTTGCCAGACACATAGCCTAGGTACTGACAACAGACTTGTCTTCTTGTGTAAATCCGGGATATGGAAAAAGACGGCAGTTCAGTGATAACTTACCAAGTGATATCAATCTTAGTAGGATGGTATTCATCGCCTCTCTAGTCTAAGATAAAATGGTGCTGCCTGATATGGTAGTTCCTGGTTAAAGCTGGAGGACTCTGTTCCCATAATTCTTTTCCTTGATTTCCTATCTTGGATACTCATTTTCTTTTAATTGAGGTATAATTGACATACAACATTTAGTAAGTTTAAGGGGTAAAACATATTGATTTGATACAATTATATTTCAATGTTTGCTATTGTAGTGTTAGCTAACACCTGTCATATCACATAATTATCATTTCTTCTAGCAATGGGAACAATTAAGATATAGTCTTTTAGGAAGTTTAATGTTTATAATCTAGTTTTGTTGTCTATAATTATTTTACTGTGTATTAGATCTCCGGGCCTTATTTATCTACTAGTTGCAAATATGTACCCTTAAACGAGGCATGTTCAGTTTTTAACCCAGTCAGTGATTTCGAACTTTCAATCCACAAAGAAATAAAAGCTTGTCTCATTAATTGGCTAAAATTATGTTTTCTTTAATATATGAAGACGTCCTTGTAACATAATAATGACATTAACTGTTTGAAATATATATTATTGATCATTATGAAGGAAAGAATTAGTTATGAATTAAGAAAATGCTAGCATACTACTGTTTGGTGTTTGTGTGATTTATACACTATCTCAAAGTAATAGTAAAACATTATAAAAATAGGGGAATACAATTTCAGAGTTTTGGACCTTGATTAACAAAATTTTTAAGTACTATGTATGTCATGAAAATATATTATGCCTTAGTGGAAGAGTAATACCTAATGTAAGCCATTTTTATGGTTAATAGTATTAAGCTATCCAATGCAGTTTAGTTAACCACTTAACCTCCAAACTTTTCTCTTAAGGTCATGGGACATAGATGGGTTTTTATACATTGTGTGCAGTCTACAGTTACCGTGCAAGCAAAGTTATGGAAATAAAACAAGAGAAAATGTTAATAAAATGGTATTTATGTATCAGCTCATATACTTTCATGATTCAAAGAACAAACAGATAAAGTTATTGACCTCTCACCTTAAATACTTACAAGAAAGATTTAACTCCAATTTAGTTGACTATATAGCAGTAATAATTTAAAATAGTTTTTTGTTAATCAGAAATGAAAAACTCTACTGGCAATATGGTAAAAAATAATTCTTTCAAGAGTAAATATGTGCCCTTCCTTTAGGATATCAACTGAAATTAAAACAAAGAAATTCAACAGAGAAATAAAAATTCTCATGTTGAAACCCAAAGCCCAATTTTCAGAACACTAACCTTTGTTTTAAACTATTAAATCTTGAATAGCAATTATAATTCTTAATGAAATTTAGATGATGGATCTTACTTTGTTCTTTCTGGGTATTATTCTTGTTGGCAAGTGGAAAAAGAGAAGAATAACTGTAAAATATATGAAACATTTATGAAGCCTATTCCCCAAACTATTCCAGATGAAATCCTAAATGTAGTAACCTGAAATATTATATACGTATTTATTTTTCTTTAATTCTCATTCTTCTCCCACTAGAATGTTAAGTCCATGACAAGGATTAAATATGTTTTGTTTATATTTGTGTCTTGACCAATTTCTGGGACACAAAGGGAGCTTAATAAATATGTGTAATAATCAATAAATTGTAATAATCAAAAAATCAATAATCAATAAATAAAATCAAAAAATAAATCAATAAATCAAAAAAGAAAATGTGAACAAAACATAAGCATTCTAAGTATAATTGGAAGGAAAAGTAGAAAAAGTAAGGAAGAAGAATTTGAAAAAGAAGTCAGACTTGTGTGAAGAAATACAGAAGAGAGTGGTGCCCCTGAAGTCAAGAGTGTTTGCGTAATTAGGGAGTGGTTGCTTATGTCAAATGTCAAGTTGAAAGAAGCAAGAAAAGAGAGCTCCTAGTGACTTGAATATTCGAGTTGTGTTGGTGCCTGTGAAGATCTTCATATCACTTGGAAATATGTCCAAATCTGAGAAAGATTTTGCCAACGGAGTCTGGTATCTTAGTGGCTGTGTTACCACCTTGCTACAAATGACAAAACAAATCAAGAAGGAAATAATCTCTGTCACTGGATTAGAACCCATTGACCTTGCTTTTTGGTAATATTCACATGGAATCTCTTAGCTCTTAGACCCATTGAATTGCCAGTCTATCTGTACTATATATGTTTGGTGTTTAATGATTATCGAGATCTATCGGTATGTGTATTATCTCCAGACTCTATCTTTTAAACTGAACAAAAGTTTTCACTCTTACTAGTTCTATTCTGCTAATTCCAACTCACACATCCTGTTGTGACAATTTGTAACGTTTTTTCCATTGACCATATGTAAGCAATAGAATTTAAAATAACTCAAAAAATTAAATTCAGCCTATTCTTAATAAAAGCATGATATTTACTTACAGTGCATACACAATAGCACTTAGATATGAAAAGTAAATATAGAGGTATGGTTTGTTTATTTGTTTTTTTTGTGTTTTTTTTTTTTTTTGGTGAGGAATATTTGCTCTGAGCTAACATCTGTGCCAATATTCCTCTACTTTGTATGTGGGTCACTGCCACAGCATGGCTTGACGAGTGATGTAGGTCTGTGCCCAGGATCCAAACCCACCAACATGGGCTGCCGAAAAGGAATACATTGGACTTAACCACTGTGCCATGGGGCCAGTCCTAGAGCTATGTTTTTTATTCAATAATTATGAGAATTTATTAAGTGTTGAGCAATAGTGTAACATGACCATGTGGTGTTGTTTGCCATTATGTGGTTGCTTTTCTAGTAAAGAGAAACATCTACAAAATAATGTAAGCACTTCAACCTTGACCACAATGGAGATGAGTTTATTATGTGCAAATATTTCAAGTATATTACCTTAAAACATTTTTCTGATTATCATTGTTTAATTCTAAGTATGCCCATGGTGTATAATTTACATAACCCACATTTTACCCAGTACAACTTAACAAATGCAAAATTGTTGAATATTTGAAAATAGTTCCATTCCATAACATTTAGGCATTATATATGAAAATAAATTGCTTTCTTAAAACCTTGCTGAAATTGTTGGTTTCTAATTTAATATCTAATTTAATAAGTAAATATTAATATTTAACATTGATAATTTATAATAATTCATCATTACAATGATTTGGTGCTAGCAGAAATCACTCTAGGAATCTAGGATTTTCTTCCTTTTTCTCCTCAATTCAGAGTCCATATCTCTTTGGGAAGTATTCCAACCTTCCGAAGAAAGTGTAAGTAGGCGTGGTTTTGCGCCATTCTATAGATGGAGAGAACTTCTGGGGGACTAAGTCACCGCAGAAGAGAGAACCAATTAAATTCATAGAAGTTTGGAAAATTGCCTCAGACGCTTGTTGATTTAAGTCAATATAATTTTACTCTAGGATTTGGGATTTGATTACAAGGGACCTAGTTCTTATTTAATTATGAAGGCCTTGGCAGAGAAGAGAAAGTAACTCAAAAACCAACAGCAGTAAGGTTGAACTGCCTCAACCAAAGTAAAGAGAGGAGTGTATTGTTGGAAAAGCGAGCTATAACAAGATGTTCTTGAAGCAGACAGGGAGAGAAGAGACAGGAGGAAGTTACGAAACTGACCGTGAACACAAAAAGCCTCATGACTAAGTTAAGACAAAAGTTAAAACTACGGACTTTACAGTCCTTTGTAGACCTATCCAAAAATAATTTCAGATAGAAAAAAAAATCATAGAAATACTCAGAATACAATAATATACTGTTTTTTCACTTTTTATGACATTTATTTGTCTGAGATAAAACCAATACCAACAATACTATCATAAAATACACTTTTGATATTTGTAGCTGATATATCTGGATATCTTTATGAATATCAATTTTGCAAATATTACTATTCTCCTTCTTTATTTATTTATATTCAACCTGTTCCAGAAATGACTGGAAATGAGTTAATACTATTTATGCCTTGTAATTTTCTTCATAAAACTTCTCCTTTAAGCTAAGAACCAGACCTCTTAAATTTCACTTCAATCGTCTCCAACCCTGAGAGCCGGCTTTTTCTTCAGATCATTAAAAAAAAAGGATGATTACCTTGTGGAAAAATAAAACTACATTGAGATATAGAAGCTGGGAGGTCAGAGAGGCTCAATAGTAATTTAAGTGATTCCTTTCTTCACATTAGCCTAAAATTGAATTTGCTTCAAATTCATTCCTCAACCAATGTGTATGTTATTATGTCATGAACCTTCTGGTAGATCAGCACATCATTGCTAAAGCTGCCAACGTTAGACCCATGAATTCCAATGTTCTACTGTATTTGGTTCAAAATATGATCCCAATGCCTAATTTGCATGACAGATTTCTGGTTTATAGGTTGTCCACCCCTAAAGTGTCGTATCATAAGTATGAGAACAAGTTAAAAATTATAAGAGTTCACCAATAATTAAGTGAGTTTGAATGAGAAAACTAGGGCAGGTTAGGAAAACTTTAATTCAACCAAAGAGCATTAATTCAGCATCTACTTTAGGTATCTCGGACCCTAAGGATACAATTGAGCAAGGTCCAGAGGAAGATTCAGTACTGTGAATGGGGAATTAAAAACAATGAGAGAAATGCCATGAGGAAGTACAGTCTTATGGGAGCGTGTTGAAGAAATCCCTATCCTGGATTTAAGTTAGTAAGGAGAGATTGTGGTCAAGAAAGAAGTTCCAGAAAAAATTATATATAAATGAGACTTAAAGAATCCAGTCATGGAAATGTGTAGGAGCAAAAGTTCTGCCCCAGACAAAGAAAACACTATATCGAAAAGTCTGCATGCTAGAAAACCATGCAGATTAAAGCAATGAAAATATTTAGTGTATGACATTATGCTCACTTGTTGGGGCCTGTGGGATGGAGGAAGATGGAGAGGTGATGTGGAGCCCCACGCTAAGGAGGCTGGACTATCTGAGGGCCAAGAGGGGCGAAGCAGTGAAGTGACCTGATCAGATTTAGGATTTAGTAAGATTATTCTGGCTATGGTGCCAGGACAATTCGGTAGATGAAAAATTTTAAAGATTTTTCACCCCCCAAAATTAAATAGGTGAGAGATAAAACATGTTCCAGAGTGGAAGCCTTGAATTTGAAATCTGAAGATCTAGGTTAAGTCTTAATTCTGCCATTTACTAATTGTGTGGGTTTGACCAAGTTATTTAATATCACTTCAAATGTAAATCTATAAATTGAAAATGTAGAAATTTTAATAACAAAGGCCCATTCACAAAGTGGTTTTAAATAACCAATACAGCCTTGAAAGTGCTTTGAAAATCATCAATAACTAAGGAAATATTGAATATTTTTACAAATATGGTTATGAATAAAATATCCTGAGTGCCTATCAAGAAAGACAAGAGTAGAGCCAGCCCTGAGGGCCAGCAGTTAAAGTGTGGTGCACTCTGCTTCAGTGACCCTGGTTTTGTTCCCAGGTGCAGACCCACACCACTCGTCTGTCAGTAGCCGTGTTGTGGCAGTGGCTCCTATAGAAGGACTAGAAGGACTTACAACTAGAACATGCAACTATATACTGGGGCTTTGGGGAGGGGAACAAAAAAGAAAAAAGAAAAACAAGAGTAGTATGTTAGGACTCAAAAGGTATAGTTCTAAACTGAAGAAGGAAAATATTTTTTTTTGTTTTGTTTTTTTTTTTTTTGGAGGAAGATTAGCCCTCAGCTAACTACTGCCAGTCCTCCTCTTTTTGGTGAGGAAGCCTGGCTCTGAGCTAACATCCGTGCCCATCTTCCTCTAGTTTATACGTGGGACACCTACCACAGCATGGCTGCCAAGCAGTGCCATGTCCGCACCCGGGATCCGAACCAGCGAACCCCGGGCCGCCGAGAAGCGGAACGTGTGAACTTAACCGCTGCGCCACCGGGCCGGCCCCAAGAAGGAAAATATTTTTACCTCTATGATATGAGTGAAAGCTCTTTGAAATAAGTTAAAGCTATATAAATAAAAATTATTTAAATATTATAAAAGTTAGAACCCACATTGCATAAACTATAACTATTGTCATTTTTCGTTTGTTGATAATTTTGTTTAACTTATTGAAACTAGAGAGCCCTCAATTATAGATTAGTGTAGCTGTTACATCAAACATTTGGTTATAATGGCATTTATATAACAAAATTAGAATTATAATAAGATTAGTACCATAGGCATATAGTTGAAACCAGCATGACATTTTGACTCATTTTTATTATTTTTAAAGTTAATTTAATCTTACTCTATTGTAGACACTTTGTAGATCACTTTAAATTTCTTTTAGAATAAGCTGGCAATAAATAAATAAACCATTATGGTCATTATCATTTATTGAGTACCAAATGGGAGGAACTACATACTTTAAGACAGGTAAAAACAGTTAAGAATTTTAAGAACATACAAAATAAAATGCGTATCTTTCCTCCAAAAAACCCTCAAAATTCCCATTAAACATACATACAAATATTATAGAATCCTATTTATACAAATGGTTCTACATGTTGTGAGAGTTACAATGCTTTTAAGGCATTGTCTCTGATCTTCAGGAATTCATGATTTAGTTAAGGATCCTATCACAGAAACAAATACCTCTAACAAGAAGGAACAAGTGTTCATTGGGAGAGAATGGTTCAGCAAGTGCGCCTGGAAAGCTTCCTCTAGCCCCTAGTAAGACCACCATGATGTGCATCATGCTGCTTGTTTTTATAGTCTAGTTAGTGTGTAAAACAGTGAGAGTTTTATTCATAGATAATGAATTGTATATAACATACATAATTTATATATATGTGTGCTTATATATAAATTTATAGCATAGTTATAAGATATGTTTGATAATTGGATCATTTGCAATTTACAGAAATAGCCACGAGGGATACGATTAAGCTCTTTCTTAGGGTTTAGGAAAGTTTTGTTTGTTTTGTTTTTTAACAAAGTTTATAATATATCTGAATCTAATTTTGATTAGAGAGTATCTAGTTAGACATGGAAATTCGGAATGTATTGTAAATGTGTCTCGATGTCACTAAAGATTAACAAAAATGGAAAGATAGGTATTTGGTTGTCAGTGGGTTAAAAGATTGTAAAGATAAGCTAGAAGAAGATAATGGAAGCTATTTGTGTACTAGGTTACTGCATTTCTGTTACGTTCTATAAAAAATGAAGCCAGTAAATGGAATAGTTTGTTAGGGGTGCATAGGATAAAATTCAAAAAGAACAATGAAGGAACTATGCAATTATACTGGTAAAAGTGAGTGAGAACTCAAAGACAAGCACCATAAGCATGGAAAGGATAGAGAAATTGATTTACAAAGATAGAATTTAACAGAATTTGAACCTTGGCATGCGGGATGGGAAGTGAGGTAGGGAGAAAGAGTCTAAGAAGTTAGAGCGTGCATGATGCAGTCTCATAAAATGCCATTAAATAATATTGAAAATTAGGGAATAGGGTAATATTTGAAGTAGAGGGTGAATTGGAAAATAGTAAACAAATCCTGCTCGGATAAATTGAGTTTGAAATGCTTGAAAGACATCTATGGCATCTATAGGAAAATAATTAACGGGCTCTTAGAAACAGGTCTTGAGTTCAGGAATGAAGCGAGCTCTAGAGGCATAGATTTTGGCATCTGCTACCTAAAGGTAATATTTAAAGTCTTCGGATTAAAAGAGCCTGTAGATGAAGGGAAGCCTACCTTCAAAAGTTGGAAAGACGAATATAGAGCAAGTGTGTAAGGTTGAAAAGGAATCTCTGACACATAGGAAAACAAAGGGAGTCCAACGTCACAGAAACCAACGGAAAAGAAAATTTCACAAAGGATGAAGTAGCTAAGTGGGGAAATTAAATTAAAAATCAAAAATTAAAAATGACCATGAAATTTCAACATGTGAAAATTTTTTTTAAAAGAGTTAATTATAGAGGATAATCCCATGTTGGATCACAACCTTGGGAGCATTCCGTGTGTAATTTGAAACTGAACCCCGTACACAGAGAGTAAGGAGAGACAAAGAAAGAGGCCAACCACTCCAGATTTGTAGGTGGCAGGTTTAATAAGTAAGGGCATTTACATACGAGGCTTGTGTTGGGCAGCTGGCAAGATGAATGGTTTTCTGCACCCACCCTCCAGAATCTTGTCTATGTAGAGGCCTTAAATGGGCTCACTCATGTACCCAGTCCAGATAGGCTCATCACCACATTACTGTCTCAAGGCTGTATCCTTGGGGCAGTTTCTGGAAATGAAGGTGGCAAGTGGAATTCACATTCCAAGGACAGGTGAGGGGTGAGGAGCCTCCAACTGCCCAGGTCCAGCTCGTGGGTTAAACTGGTGGTCACATCACCTTGATGACTTCCCCAATACCCCAACACAAAACTAACAAATGCACTAAAAGGAGAGTCAATAAATTTTGGAATGTGCAAAGCAAAACTGGCAGAGGTAGAAACCACCTTTCGTATTAAAACCACAGAAATATCCACAAGTTTAGTGACATTTTATGGAAAGTATTGAAGAAAGGAAAGGAGGAATCTAAAGAAGCTTGAATAAGGCATAGAATGAGAGAAAGTTTCATCCTATATTTTTCTATATCTACTGTGAATACATCTAAAAAATTATGCTCTTACCCCAGTAAAAATAAGAGCTAATTTCCTGAAAGGTTATTGTCTTTCGTAAGCACTCAATAAATGTTAGGTATTACTTTAGTGTAGCCATTTTTCCAGAAGTATTTTGCATGTATTATCTCATTTAATCATCACAAAAACTCTCTGGGGGAGAGTATTAATGTAATGCCAATTTCGTGGTTGAAGAAACAGGCTTGGAGAGCTTAGTATGGTCCAACAATTAATAATGGAGGCATTCAAGAATCAGGATTTGCACTATTAATGGCTAATTCTCTGCTGCCTTCCTGATATAGTCTTTGGAGAGTTTATTGAGCTTTTGGAAGAGATTATATCACAAAACTTTGGAATTAAGGAACACTATTGTTTCTTGAATCCAATCCTTATTTTACGGATGAAGAAACCAAGGCCTACAGTGGCTTTAAGATACCCAGGGCAGCAAACACCTAGCCTAGAAGCACAGGCCTGCTGTTCCTAATTTGCTTCTCTTTAACTACTATTTGAACTTATAAACAATTTTTGAATTCTGAATCTTAGTGAAGATTCCACTGTTTAATAGAAGGTGAGAATACTTTATATGACTAATGCTATAATACATGCAGCTTATAATTCCCTCTGTTTTATTTTTCAGTTAGCATTTACCCATTTTACTCCTTACTGTCTGCACCTGTTTTTCCAATGTTTCTAGAATTTGCGTATATGCTCTACATGTATCAACAGTGGCATTGAGAACCTTAGATTGCAAATTTCCAGAAAACAAGGGATATACACAGTAAAAACCTTTGAGCTTCTATCTCATTTAGCTCCAAGTTTAGAGAAAGAATAGACTAATATGCGTTGAATGTTTAAAACAAATGACCTAGATTTAACACTGTGTTCTGTTCCTGCTATTAACTGGGCAATTTTAGGCAATTAATCTTTCAATTGTCTTTTCAATGTAAGAAGAATGATAAAATAATAAGAAGAAGAATTATAATATCATACTAATATTTGTTATACATACTTTTTTCGCCTTTGCTGTAAGAAAATGCATACTAAAATTTTTGTGGAATAGAAAACATATTTCACATCAAAATGTCAAAATGGAAGGATCAAAGAGTGACAGGGGGTGGGAAAAGGGAGGCATTGAAATATCATGTTTTCTTTTCAAAAGACATGTGAGCTATGAGTTAACAATTTTATCTTAATGTCAAAGGCAAAGAAATCATAGACTCTTAGAAATCAAAGGGTCTCAGGTTAATTTGTCAGCGTCCTTCTTTTATAATGCAAGGAACTTTAAGAAAGAAGGTCACTGGCCGAGATCTCACAAAATCAGAACTAAAACTCTGGTATTCTGATCACCTATATATATTTTTTTCCAGTGTATCCTATTGTCTCAGAGACAAACAACACATTTAGTGTCTGTGTGTAGAAGGAAAACAGATAAATGGTCAAAGGTTGCATCTCATTCAGTCATCAACTCAAATGATTGACATATTCAAAACACACTAGCAATGTCAGATAAAAGACATACTACTCAATACTCATTGAAAATTCCTGAGTATTGTGGATTCCCTTAATAATGCAACATACAGTGATGTGAATGCTTGGTCAATCAAAGTTGTGATAACCCGAAACACTGCAATTCCATTCTGTGATTAAGCTGTACCTACCTTCCTAATGCCCTCAGCAGTTTAAGAAGCATCAGTTGGAATGTTGCCAGAGTTGACAGCATCCTCTCATCTGACACAAAACAAAGAGAAATGTGTTCCCCAGATGTATTAACAGCAACATCTGGTCCTATCAATGCAGGAAAAAACATAATCCTCCGAAAAGCAAATGTATAATATGTACTCCAAGGCCTGTACATATCTTGCATTTCAATATGACACTAGTTTCAACTGTCTTATGATTTGGCTTTAGTCTGATTTAAAGGTTGCCAGCTGCAACAAGAGGGTTTGGAAGAGTCAACCTGGGACCACAGATAAGTCATTCTAGTATGAATGTTTGCTCTTGCTGAACATCAGGCTCCTACAAGGCAACTCAAAATGAGAGAAAATGTCATTACGCTTAAAGAAGTTCAATTATGGATTCAAATGCATCTGCTATTCATCACATTTAATCATTGTCATTGTCTGATAAGAGAACCAATGAAGGAAAGCTCAGTGTGGTGCTGACGGATCTCAGTCTCCAAAAACAATCAATTTGTCAATTCTTTTCAGAGAGAAAAAAATAGATGGAGTGACATCCTGTGTGCCTTTTAGTGACAGGCTTGCTGAGAAATACAATTTACATAATGCTAAAAAAAAATCCACCTTTTTAATTTTTAAAAATTATTTAATTTTTTGCTGATGGAAATTACAAATCTAAAAAGTGATCACCTGTGAATTTCAGATTAAAGTTTAACATAAATGTTACAATGTAAATTTTATGTAAAAAAAAGTAGTGATCTGAGGAATCTCCCAGAAGAACAATGCCCTAAAAGTGACCCGGGTATTTATCCTGAAGAGCCAGTAAAGGGACCAAAAATAAAAAGGTAAACCAGATGGTTTTCAGGAAAAAATTTCCCACAGATACTTTTTATCATCTGAGTAGGTTTAAAATATTTCTCTTTTCAAAATGCATTCCCCTGGGTAGAGGAGGATTTAGTATCTTAACATATTTTACTTTGATCATTTTTACAGATTACTGTCTTCTTTATATCTACCTGTAATCCTGCTTACAAAATAAATAAGAATTTTAGTTGGGGAAGAGAAGAAAGAAAAATTAATATATGTCAGATGTGGAATATCTGAAACTAAAGCAAATTATTTACTGAACAACTATAGAAGCATATGTTAAAACAAAGCGAAACAAAACATCACTGAACCAAAAATACGTTAAATATTTTACTTACCATTTTGATTAGGCCATATGTCATTGATTAAGACCATGGAGTTTGTCCCAAACTTCATTGTTAAAAATGTTTAAATCAGCTTATTATTTTTAGTAAAACTTCACCAAAATGAAATATGAAAATCCCAGAAGAATATTTGCCACTTTAGTAAATAAAGCATCAGTTTCATACCTACCATCCTCAGGAGAGTAAATAGAATTCTTCTTTAGATCACTTGAAGTCTACTTGTGTTGGTCATCACATTCAGTTTTTCCATAAATACTAGTGTGAACATGAAAGTCTTCCAAGAATATAATCATAGATACTCTATTTCACCATTTTCCCTCTGCTGACATAGAGTGAAGAATCATGTTTTTTCCCCCAATTCAATCTGGAGAATTTCATTAATGATCAAATACTAAAAAAGGCAAAACTTGAAGGAAACTATTTCTGCTTTATATGGAAATATGTTTGTGTTCCAACAGTGTATCCAGCAGGCCATTTACACACACACACACACACACACACACACACACACACACACAAACCTCACACAATCACAAGAAGATGATGATTGTGAGATATAGGGTTTCCTAAAAATATGACTAACTTTTCCAATAACTTTCACAGATTCTGCAAAACCTGATCTATAACCCTACCTGTAAAATACAATGCCATATAATCCTAACAAAACATTGAATTGTAGTTAAGATCATCATTCTGGAACAGAAATTAAAAGTAAGATAAAATCACGAAATGATTTTGCTTGAAGCAGTAATGATCAGCATAACAATTATAAACAGTTTGAGACTATTTCACTTATTAATGTAAAATCTAGGAAAAGAGAAAGATCTAATAGTATACTTCTATTGTAATACATTTTGGCAATATTAATAGCTGCTGATTATTGAGTACATATTACATTTCAGGCACTGTGCTAGATCCTTCCCCTTTTGTAGATAAGGAAACTAGAATAAAATATGTTCAATAACTTGGTCACTGTGATGTGGATTAAGGCTGCCCCAGGTAGAGAAGCCCAAGGTGACCTGGCCTACATGCCAAACTATATGACCGAGTGGATTTTTATGGTATGAATTAGGGCTGCCCCAGGGAGAGAAGCCCAGGGTATCCTCACCTACATGCCGATCTATATGACCAGATTTGTATCTAAAGTTATATGACCGCACAATAACCAGACCCCATCTGCACTGAAATCATTTAATGACTTTTTACATCATCTTTTCTTTTTCCAGTAAAAATAAGTCACGTATCCATGCCTTATAAAATTAGCCCTAACCCTCAACTCAGGGCAGCAGCAGCTCTGCCTGCCCATGGGTCCTGTCCCCATGCTATTCCACACTATTCTCTAAATAAAAAGAGCACTACTGCCAGATCTTGAGAGTCCAAGAAATCTTTCTTTCGACTCCTCGGCTCACCGACCCCCATCAACTGTTTTATAGCTAGTAAGGACATAACTAGGATTCAAATAAATGTCTGAAATCTGAACCCCTACTAAAACTCACTTGTCCTCTCTAGGGATCATGTTTGAATATAATCCATAAAGCAACTTTTCTAGATAGTTCACAGAACATTGTTTCTCCCATCAAGGTAATGTTCACATCAACAATATTTCATTCTTTCATTCAAAATATTCTCCCTGGATTGAGTGTTAAATACAATGGCAAAGCCAAAAAACATGGAACTTGTCCATTTGGACCTTTTTCTATTTCATTGGCTTTTGTTTTTTAGTAAAAGAAACGTAGTTCAACCAAATAGCTGAATAGATATACAATTATAAATGGTGTGAGTGATATAAAGAAAAAGAGAATTTTAATCTGAGAGGGAATATGCCGGGAACCGTCAGCCTACAAATTAAGCCTCTGCCTTGTAACACGGTCCGGGAGAGAGATGAGGCGATGCACGGCGACCCTCAAGGGAATCTACCAGGCTGCCCCTGCAACGAGTCTCCCTGGTGCTTTTGACTTTCCTGCTTCTGCTTACTCTGTTCTGCACCTGGGGTTATTTCAGGGGAAGTCAGCCCAGCCCTGGGAATGAGAATGATACAATGCGATATTCTAGGGAAAGTTCTGGGGAAAAACATCTTCTAGGGAAAGAACATTCTGACCCGTCCTTTGGTCGGGTGGAGCGATGGGAGTGGAGAGGGAACAAAGAAATCTGTAGCCCCCACAGATCTCTCTGGGAGGACGGTGGTTGCCACGGCCCATTGAGTCAGGAGGCGGCTGGGGGTAGCCTCCTTGAAGTAAAGCATTACAGAAGCTTGAGTCCCCCCCGGCCTACACACAATCAATTGCTCTTAGGACTATTGTCTACCTTGCAAAAACCCGCTAACGCAAGCCAAAAATATGTACTGGGACTGTTTCATGAAATCATCCTTGCATATCCTGAGCCCTATATAAATCATACATACACAAAAAAAAGTTAGACTTCGACACCACACTCCTTGTCTCACTGCCTCCTCCTTCGCCGACGCCATCCATCCCTCAGGAGACCCTGTCCGGCTGGGGCTGGACCCCGGCAGGAATAGCAGGAGAAATTTGAGTCTGATCGAGAACCCAGAGAAAGTCATTCAAAGGAAGTGATATTTCATCAAATACCTACTGGAAAATCAAGGAAAGAGCCAAGAGAAGAGTCTAGACAGAAACAGTGGTTGTGAAATCCCTAAGTTTGAAAGAAGTGGGCTATGAAACAAATCAAAACAAAACAAAACAAAAAACGAAAAAAATTACATTAGATCATCTTGATGGAGGAGGGTTTATCAGACGATGAGACTGAAGGGATTGGAGCAGCGAGACAGAATAATTAGGACTAAAGGTGAGAGACAAATTCAGCAACCATCCTTAAGAGAGGGCAGAAAGTGCCAAGTGAGAGACCACGTGTGATCTTTTACATTTAAAACATTTTGATGAAGCAAGACCATCGGATTATTTTCAGTTAGCATTTCACACTAGGCAGTCAAAAATTCAAAGGCTAGTATCAAACTAAGCACCCCCTAAGTCAAGCACGTACTATGTCACGCGTGTGCCACCAATAAGCGTTTTCAGTGGAAATTGATTTTAAATATGTCAAAGCACAGTGGTTTGAAATATTTTCATAGAGAATGAAATTCCAATTTTTAATGTTTTGCTTAAGTATGTTGACTTATTCTTTCTTGAAGCACATACATGTGGTCATATATATACAGAATTAATCAAATATGTCAAAATATCAGAGTCCATTTGAGAACAATTCTAACAAAACAAGTACAATTTTGGTAATAATTACTATTTATGTCACTGACTAATTCTACATAGCTTCAGACATATAAAGGCAAATAAAGAAATGAAATATTGTAGCATTAAAAGTCAATACCATATATTCAAAATGTATTGTCCGAAAGAAAAGGCACTCTACAATTTGGTGTATCTAAAACAACAAAGCAGAGCAAAAAACTGCACTCAGGAACCAAGATATTTTGTTTCTTTGAACTGTCGCAAACAGCTGTGCAGATAGCAGTGTATGATTTTGGCACAGGAAATAGGTAAATGTAAAAAATTAACAAAATCAAAGAGTTAGTATCTTAATCACTGGAAGTGGATTTAAGGATTGAGAACTTCACATTGTGTCAGTATAAATTCAGAAGCTATACCTCGAGGCAACTATCATCTCTCTGAAAAGGTCTATTTTAGCATAGATCAATTACATAGGAATGTCAAGTAAAGCCCATACAAATTTCATTGTGAAGATCAAATACATCTCGACTATAAATCATCACAAGCTTTCTGATATTGGGCAATCAGTCTTGGGAGAGGATTTTTGAAATAATGTTTTTCTTTCAAGTGCTAGAAAAATCTAATGAGTATAAATTTGCTATATTTATTCATTATAATCTCTAACAACACAGCATATATTTTTCAGATTTGTATTTGTAATGGGAACCACAATTTGTCATAACGTGACTTCCTTAGTTTTACGGTCTTTAGCAATCTCACTTATAACACATTCATAGCCTGATTCTCCTTGAGCCCTCATGAATCTTGATTTTACAGCATAAGCACAAATGCAATAGAACACGGTTCTCATTTAAATTATGTGAAATTGATATTGTGCTGCATTCAAATGTCATAAGAAAGAATGTATCTGGTCATGTATCACGGGCGACAGAGGCAATGGAGACTGAAGCCCTTAAGAGAGAAGCCTCTATACCTTCTCACAAACTCCAGAATCCTTTCCAAAGAGAATTCTGAAACTGTCAGGGCATTTCTAATGCTGGATTTTATTACAAATCATAATGCAGCCTTCTTAATGTAAGTTCACTTAACTCATTGAAAATAGATGTTTTAGAATAATCTATTTTTGCTAGCGATCGAGTTTATTTTATGTGAGAGTGGCATTAAACCACCTTTTTCTGGGTCTCAGAAAAACCCATCAGCTTACAACTTATTCCCCAATGACATTAATAAATCTATTATTTCACAATATAGAGAATTGGACTGTGTAAGTGTGAGCAGCTTTCCAGAGATTAACGATATGTATAGTTAATTCAGGGGGAAAAAAATGCCTGTCAAATCATCTTCCAAAGTTGCTGAGAATGCTGCAAAAGAGCTGGATTCTACACTGGTGTTTCTCTTCTGCTACCAGAAAGTGACAATTAGTAGGAATGCTGTTCACTTAGAGGACAAGCTTTGGTATTTCTACGATTAAGGCCAAAAATGTACTCTGAAGTGTCTTCTAGTGATTTCTTCTTCAAGACAATCCCCAATTCTGTTATGTCTAGGTCCTAATATATTAACCATATCATTTTACTGATGTTTAAACCTAACTGGGTATGTTTTCCATTCTGGTTATTAGCCGAATAATCCATCCAAAACTGCTTTTAAAGTGATGGAAATTTAGGATTCATTGGAATCCAACTAAGGTTTTTCATCAGAATTAACATATGACCAAAACATCAATAATATTGTTATATGAAAAAACCAGTATTTGATGATCTGTGATGATGTCTATAGAGTATATATAATACAGAGTATATAATAAAATCTAATATATAGATCTGGAGAGTTTTTATTTGTCAGGTGTAAAACAGTGCTCTGTGAAATACCATATAGCTTATTTTATCAACACTATCCCCAATGAGTTGTAAAGATTTAAATTTTGAGCAAACAAGCATCCGAATCCTTGTTATGGTGCTTGTATCTATATGATAACGACAAGGTTATTGAACCTATTTCATTCCAAATCCTTCATCTATAAAATGAGGATAAGGGATAATCAATAGAAAGGAGCTAACAAAGTGCCTAGATAAGTGAAATAAGTTTATCAGGTTTCTTGAATGCCCAGGTAAAGTGGGACCTGACTTTCTGGCAGACATGACTCAGACTGTACTAGAACAGAATATTCTCTAGCACAGTACAGACAATCAGGATTCCCCATGGTCTGGAAGAAATCTCTCTCAAAACCACTAGTTCTCAAACTGCATATCAGAATCACCTAAAAAAAAAAATTTAAACTTCACATGCTAATCAGGATAATAGTTTTTTAAAAAAAACTACATGTGTTTTATTATCGCTGAATTTCTATCAAGTGTTAATTAGACAGAGAATGAAGCAGACATATTATCTCCCCAGTTGAATCTGAAGATTGACCCAGCCTCAAATCAGCTCCATTTGAGATCTTCTGCTCACGGCCATCTGTAGCTCTTTATCCAGATGCTGTGTTCAAATAAAACTGACAGATGCTGGTTATGAATTTGTTTCCCTGTGATCCTGATAACATAAAGGGTTGTGGAATAGGAGAACACGAATTTTCTGGGTGAGTATATACCTTCCACAGTTAAGTAATGAATTAGAATCTGCTTTATAAATCATTATCTTGTTAGTTAATTAGCATGATTCAGTCTCCTCACACTGAAGACAGTCTGGCTATATACCCACAAACCAAGTTTTGAACCTTGAAACGTTGAGGAACAGACCCTGGCCAGTGATGGTTCCAGTGTGATCACACATTTTCTTGCTTTGGCCTTTAGATAGATTTAAAGATCTCAGACATGCTGACTGATGGCTTTAGAAGACTATCTATTTATTTAGAGTTTATTCCAGTTTTACCATCAGTATTGACAAATAGTTTTAGCTGAAATATGAGTTTTCTCAGTTCCATATTTTTAATCTAATTTTTAATGTAATTTCTGCTTTTAAAATAAGGCCAGTTAACACATAAAGAGATGTTCCATCGTCAAATTTAGTAAAGACTCCATTAATCCATTTAACCAGAGCATTAGAATTATTCCTCTACATTCCACATATAATTAGTTTACATTAAACTTACGTTCAATATTTATGCTAATTTAGTCACAATAATGTAGAAATTTTTAAAGCTATAATATTGCATGCGAAATACTTGAAATCTAGAATTTCTACAAAAATGTATATTATCGTGGATAAAGTTGTGCAGAATTGGTTTGGTATTGGGTAGAGTGGCATACATACAAAAGCTCTCCCACTCTTTCTAATTTTTTTAGGACAATGTGTTTGGAACCGGCATTAAATCTGGTTAATGAACCAGCTTTCATTTTTTGTTTTTTATTCCATTTCCGTTAATCCCTTCTTATGGTTTATGAACCATTTAAACACTGAAGACTCTTGCCGCTTCTCTTATATTGGATTTAGTATAAGGCATAGGAAAAATATCCAACTCTCCTCTCATTTTACAATCCGAGCGGAGAGCCACAATTAGGTCTGTCATTTCTCTTTCATACCTCTCGTCAGTAGAGAACACTCAACATTAGAGAAGCAATATTTGAAAATGGTACTGAGTGTGAAATTCAGGTCCAACTCTGCTTTTACTACCACTGAGTAAATTTGGATATGTGTTTTTATCCCTCCAAGTGCTTCCATTTCCTCATCTGGAAAAAAGGCAGATCATAACAAAGGACAATATTTACTGAATACCTACTGCATGCTAGCGAAATGCTATGAAGCTCACATATGCATTTTTCATTTAATTCACCCCAGTGGATACAGGGGATAGGTAATATTATCTGTTTATAAAGAGGGGAAAATGAAATCTGAGATGCTAATAAATTTATCAGATTGTACAACCAGAAGGTTGTAGTGCTCATTTTAACCAGGCCTGCTTCTATCCTAAATCCATACAGTTCTGCTACTAATATCTACCTCAGAGATATTGTTAGTGAGCATAAAATTTTTTCTCTAAAATATAAAGTGATATAAAAGTGGTAGCTACTATTGGAACGTATAGTAAGTACTCTAACATTGTTTAGTCTCTAAAGACTTATGCATGTGAATCGGACATTCATCAGCACCCAAGTTTAAAATATCACGATAAAATGAAAATTCCCTCTCCAGAATATAGTCCTGTTGGAAGGTTTGCGTTATTTATAGTAATAAGGAGACAGTGTAAAATGTTGAAATCTTATAGGCTATAGGAAGATACTATGATCAGTTAAAATCATGGAGTTTAAAACGTAAAATTAAAGGATCGTGATATTTATTCATTTGCTGTTGCTTATCAGAACATTAAGAGAACAGTTGCATGCACTGAATATCCAGTATATGCGTATGTGCATGTGTGCCGTTGAAAAAGCAAGTTACAAATTATATGCTGTGCTCTGAGTAATAGGTTTCATGAGATATATGTGTTTATTCACATTTATTATGTTTGTATATGTATTACATATTTTATATCATTTATTTTTTATTTTTTTATTTTTTTTTAAAGACTGGCACCTAGGCTAACAACTGTTGCCAATCTTCCTTTTTTTTTTTTTTCCTGCTTTATCTCCCCAAACCCCCACGGTACATAGTTATATATCTTAGTTGCAGGTCCTTCTAGTTGTGGGATGTGAGACGCCGCCTCAACGTGGCCTGACGAGCAGTGCCATGTCCGCACCCAGGATCCGAACCCTGGGCCACTGCAGTGGAGGGCGCGAACTTAACCTCTAGGCCACGGAGCCGGCCCCTGTATCATTTATTTTTATATGTCACAGACGGGGTAAAAGATTAGAAGGATGTTCCCCAAAGAGATGGTTCTTCTTAGCTATTGGTATTTTAGACCATTTTTGGCTTTTTTCATTGAGCTCTTCTCAAAGTTTTCTTTGCATTCTGAATCAAATAGAATTACCTAATTAAATAGAAAAGTACCCTAAACAGTATAAATAAAAAGGTTCTTTTAGCCATTAGTGCAGAATTTTTCCTACGCTTACATAAACAGGGAAACAGCTGGCAATCAATACAGGAAAATAAGCCTTTTAATCTAACATAATATAGTAATTTATGGCATCTTAAAAGACAAGAAAATACATTTCTTATTTTTGTTCATTTGCTGTTTTGTTTTTATATTGGTCCTATGTTGAACTTTTGCAAATATAGGATCTTATGTTTTATTTGAGAAGAGAGCTAAAGAGGTTGCTTTGTTAGTTACTTACCACAGCTTTAGTTTGGTTAGAGACAAGGTGGCCTTTAGCAAACATTTTCTAAAATGCTGGGCTTTGATAGCACATGGTATATCAGAATGTTGGACTCATACTTAGAGTGCAGAAAAATACCTGCTTTGTCCATCTGCAGTAACAGCTCTTAAATATGGTACTGTGTGTGCACTAGATGAGCAGACCCAGAAAACAGGTATTTTATATGGTACACTAAAATAGCAGTTTGAATACTGTAGGGAATTTCTCCAATTAATGACTACAATAGAACTTTGGTAAACAATCCTGTTCATAACAAATTATTTTCATGCCACATTTACAGAATAGCAATCTGTGAATGGTTTGAAATAGATTTTGCCTATCACCTTTTTGTGCCTTTAACTTTATTTGTATTTGTGCTTTTGATTGCATATGGCGAGATTATTGCTCTCACACCAAATTATTTAACTGAAATTCTAAACACCAGGAGGTAGGCCATAACATAATATTCTTTCAATTAAAAGGGGGGTGAGGTTGCTGTTTACATTCTCTGAGTCACCCAGTGCACTCAATTCATCAATTCAGATATAATGCTTGGAGTCTGACGTAAGCCTCATAATTTTCACAGTTTGAAACAAATGCTTTTAATAAAATGTGCATAATCTAGCATGTATGTTAATTATTATGTTTAGTATTCAGATAGGGAGAGATAAACAAGATCCCTGATAAACAAGATTACTGAAGAGGGGAGGAAACTTCCCTCAAGGAATCCTAAATATAAATTCATGCTACCTCAAGGTGAGAATTTAGTTCAAAATAATTAAAACTTGGTAGTGCTCCCCTCTGCTTTTTAAAGCAAAACAAATACAAAATTTTTTTTGAAGGCTCTCACCCTCAATGGGAACTGTAAGGAGTTTCTAGAGATAAATCTCCAGGAATAATAAGATCACAGGGGCAAAAACAAAGGAGCAATAACAACAAACAAGACACAGGCTATCATAAGTGACAGGAGAAAAGAGATGAGGCTGAGATGCACAAAGACTTCAGATACTGAAATTGTCAAACATAATGTTAAAAATATTTCAAGCAATAAGAAGAAATTGAAATTATTAATTAATCTAAATTATTAATTAATAATAATTGATTTATTAATAAAGGGCAAAGGATTAAAAATTGGAAGGCATATATGAATAGAACATAAATACAAACAAATATTCTAGAAATTAATAATGAAATATTTATACAAAATTTAATTGATGTATTTAACCGTGGACTATGAGAAGCTGAAAGGAATTTGTATCTTGAAAAATTGATATAAAGAAATTATCAAAAATGTAACATAGAGGAACAAAGAGGTTAAAAACACGAAAACACTGAGTAGAGATGGAGCAGAGATAGAATATCTAATACAGGCAGACCTCATTTTATTGCACTTCGCTTTATCGTACTTCACAGATATTGCATTTTTTACAAGACCCTCCACTAGCAAAAAGATTACAACTCACTGAAGGGTCAGATGAGGGTTAGCATTTTTTGAGCAATAAAATATTTTTTAATTAGGGTATGCACATTGTGTTTTTAGACATAATGATATTACACACTTAATAGACTAAAGTATAGTGTAAACATAAGTTTATATATACTAGGAAACCAAAAAATTCATGTCACTTGCTTTATTGTGATGTTTATTGCAGTGGTCTGGAACCAAACCCACAATGTCTCCAAGGTATGACTGCATACATCCAACTGGGGCTTCTGAAGGAAATAAGAAAGAAAATGAAAAACATACAATATTCAACAAGAAAATGGATGAGAATTTTTCATAAGTGATTAAATACAACATTCCACTGATTTGAGAAGGTGGTTGAATCTCCTCAAAAGTACAAGGAGAAATATATAACTAGACACAACAAATTAAAATACAGAACACCTAAGACAAAAAGAAAATCCTAAAAGCAGCCAGAAAGAAAAAGACAATTAACTTCAGTGGAATTAACATTAAAGTGACTCCTGAACTTCCCAACAGAAATAATGGAAGCCAGAATACAGTGGAATAACATCCTCAACACACTGAGAAAATGAATGTCAACCTCTGACATTATCTGAAGTCAAAATACCTTTCAAAGTCAGGAAAAGAATGACATTTTACACAAACAAAACATTTTAAAACTAACAAAAACTGATAGAATAATATTATCCAGGATATACATCAAGGGAAGTTATCCTAAACGAAGGGTCTGAAATGCACTAAGGAATATTTTGTCATGAAAGTTATAGATGTGAGTATTAATCCAAGCTCCTAGGTTTCTTCGTTTTTTATAAATATTTTTGCCATTCAGTATGACTCAAAACAACAAAAGAGAACAAGTGCTGTGTGTGAGAAAGAGCACGAATTTGTTTTGAGACTTGTTGAGCTTCAGGTACCTTTGAAAGATCCATGCATAAATACCAAGAACACAGTTGTATCCATGGATTTAAAACTCATGAGAGATGCCTGGGCTGGAGATAAAATCTGTGGTGAATATTCATATAAGTGGTTATTGGAGTAACAGGCATGATGAGATCACCCTAGGAGAACATGTAACTTGAAAAGGTAATGGGCCAGCACTTAGCATTGAGGAACTCCAACATTTAATAAAGAATCTTGCCTGTGAGTTGAAAATTTGAATTCAGTTTTCTAAAGTGAGTTTCACTTCTAAGAGATTCAGGTCATATTAATATATTTCTCTATTTAAATGGTAATCCTAATTTCTTCCCCTCAATGTGATCTTGAGCCAAACAATGCTCTAGAGTCCATAAAGCTCCTTAAATTAGACACAAATATAAAGTATTACATTATTGGAAATCATTAGTCAAATCAATGAGCCTTAATTGAATTAATAAAACACATTAAAGACCTAATCCATGCTTCATTTATCACTTCTCCAAGGAAAATTGCCAAGCCTACATTTCACGATCCTATCAAAAGTTACTGATAAGCCATTGGCCCCCCTGGAATTCCCAAATTCCCATTCCAGGGAGGGAAGAGTAGTTCTTTGGCATTTAGACAGCATTTTGTCATCTTGACGACCCAAGCTCCATGGGTGTCAACTGCAAGGTGGTCTAACTGAGAACTCTACACAGGATATCAGACTTGTAATCTATGCAGATGTAAAATTTATTTTTTTCTTTATAAAAAGTGGCATGCTCTTGCCATAATTTTCAGACCCAAGCTCTTTAGTGTCTCTTTTCAAAAGTATGCCATCTGTTTCCTATTACCCTCCCTCATCTAATTACACTTATCTTTCGTTACTGTCTGTGCAGAACTTCCCTTCCAGACTAGCTAATGTGGTTGCTTTCTTGTTGATATATTTTGAATATTTGTTCCTGAACTTTGTAATGTCTGTGCTCCAGACTAGAATCAACCCCACCTCGACCTCAACCATCGTTTCCTCTAAACTTTAAAATACCTATTTAAACGTCCCTGGTTGGTGTACTTATTTTAACAATTACTGGAGTTGCGGACTGATAGTCATCTCAACGAGCTCCATGTCTCTTTGAGAGCTTAAGTACATAATTTCTTCTACTGGTGTTTGGCAAATTTTATGTCCTACATTTTAACATGTATTTGTCCTGTAATTCCCACTTACGTATAAATTTCAATTATTCTTAATATTCTTCATAGAAGCTAATACAATGCCATTCACAAATCAGAAAACAGCAAGACATTAATTTTTATCTTTTCTGGTTGATCATTGGATAGTAGCTGATTTTTCTAACTAATCTGTTCACTTTTGGGAACCAGCATATCTCTAAAATTTGATAACATTTATATATGTATTTGTTCTAGCCATCTGATGAGGAAAACCTACATTTATACAATGCACACTTTCATCTGTGATACTGCAAGACAGGTGCACTAAGAATTTGCCATCATAGTCTTGAAATGTGTAGCAATGCAAAAGCTAATCTGATTGAAAACATTTAAGCATCTTACTTCAGTCCTAGGCCTGAATATGTGCAAATTGTTTAGGATAAGTCCCTAGGTAGTTAGCTGGGATCAATACTTTCCTTGGAAAGAGGCATTATAAATAAAGATATGCCTCCTTGATTTATCAATGAATATTTCTACTCTTTCTTTTGAATAGTAAGTCATGCTGAAAATTATTCAATTATAAGCATGATAAGGCATACTCTGGAATGACAATAGATTGTCAGCCATAATAGATGCCATTATTAGACTAAGTAGATGATTGATGAACAAATGCACTGACCTACAGCTAATAGAAATTTTTAAAAAGTTGTGCCAAACTCCAGGCAGCTACGTTCAGCTTTCATTGGGTCGCTGTGCTTAGAGGCTGTATCTGTTTGCAAAAAATGTAATCACATTTGATAGATGCCATAAATTTTTAGTACAGTATTGTAACTGAGAAGGGAACATATAATTGATATCTTTTTTAAAAATGTATTAATGCCTGAATTTAACCTGCCACTATTTCCAACTATCTAATAGTGTTGAGGTGATGTATAGTCACCTGAAAGTACTTTAAGTCATTCTAGAGGAAGATATGATACATTTCTATATATCTCACGTCAAAAATGTCAAATATGTTGCATCATAGATACAATCTGTTGTATCATAGAAAGGTAAAAATAACAAGCTGTACAGAGTTCAAGTGAAATAAAATTGTAAAACAAATAAATTAATTAATCATGTCCACTTATGATTGGTTACGTTTTTTTTTTGGTGAAGAAGATTGGTCCTGAGCTAACATCTCTCGCCAATCCTCTTCCCTTTGTTTGAAGAAGACTGTCACTGAGCCAACATCTGTGCCTATCTTCCTCCATTTTACGTGGGGTGCTGCCACAGCGTGGCTTGATGAGTGGTGCCAGGTGCACACCCGGGATCTGAACCCACAAACTCCAGCACCAAAGCACAGCACATGAACCCAACCACCAGGCCACCATGCGAGCCCTGATAATTGGTTAAATTTAAAAGGATAAGTTGGTATTTAATAGGTACTTACTTTAAGTACTCATGCTCAAGACTGTTCAAGAACGTAATACACAAACTCAACACAAATACAGTGAAATCTACAAATATGTACTACCAGTGTAGAGTAAGGAGACTGTAGTAAAGTAATGTTCCTTTGCCGCTAATTAAGACAGAAAGAGAAAAACTAGGGAAATGTAATTCCACAAGGGCTAGTGGTTGCTGATATTGCCTATTTTCATATTTAATTTTCTTTGCTTCCGAATGGCGTTGAGCTTTTAATATTGTACTAAAAATAAATTTTCCCCTTGGCAGGTAAAATCTTCCAAAATAAATAGAATGTTAACTTATTCAAAAAGAAGAAAAAATCTTAATTGTTAGGTTGTATTTGAGTGTTAATAAGGATTATTTCTAGGCCTAATCTCATGTGTTTCATATTTTTCTTTCTTTTTATTATTTTATTAGTTGGTTCCATGTCTTAGAATGCACATGTGCATGCACATGCATCAGTAAGAGGAAGGATGCACTCTGAGTAGCAGAAAAGTATCTTTTATTTTCTATCTTTTATCTCAGCAGTGAAAAACTAGTTCTGTCTCCTTTGTATCCCTCAATCTTTTGTCATAAAATATTTGTAGAACTCTTCATGCTCCAAATAATTGAATGTAGAAGTTTGGTCATTACCCAGTTAGATCATTGCAATAGCATTTTAAGGGAGCTGATATTAAATGTATGTTTCAAAGCTCTTATCACAGTCATCTCGAGCTGTATCTTAATTCATTCCATGTTGCCTTAATGATTTGATTGTGCCTGTGAAATAACGTCTGGAATTTTTTTTAGAGTGCTTGTAAATGGTTTGCTTCCTTCTCTCTGTTAAATGCATATTGAATTTTGAAAACTATCTAACAGCATGACTAACGCAGTATTTAAACTTCAGAATGAAATTTATGCAAGAAAAAATAAGCTGCATGGTAACATATTTAAACATTTGAAATTAGCCAGGGGAAAATCCAAGCTAAAAGAAGAATTTAAATGATTCTTACTCTATTGTACCTTTGGGGTTTATATTAACAAAGGGCAAAATACTAACAGAAAAAACAAAAAATAAAGTCAGACATCCAGAGATCAAGCATAGTGTTATATATCCACAATAGATATTTAATAAATGTTTACTAATGATGATGCCTAAATATTCTTCAAAATAATTTTAATATTGAAAGATGTTTTCTGAACCATGTACAAAATTGTTTTATTCTCAGTATACTGTAGATAAAAAAAATAATTCATTAGTGTTGGTCCCCTGAAATTTATTTTCTGAAGGCCTTCCCACACAGAGGCAAATCTTTATCGATTTTGTGATTTAAGCATAGGCCAATGTACTCAATACAATTTCCCATTGGCTTTGTTGAATTGTACAATATATTATGTCTTTCAAATTGTTACTACATATTACTTTCCCTAGAGGAATGCATCAGCTTGTAGACTTTCAATTACTTCTTATTATCTATAAACTATCTCCAAGACTTTTTTTTGTTCCTTTTAAGAAAAACTGCCTAAAGTATAGCTCAATAATTTCCCTCTAACTTTCTCAGAATTCTCTTTGCTGTCAACTTCTCTATCTTCACTGGTTGCATCCCTATGTCACTGATTCCAAGAGCTCATGATTTTTTAATCCATTCTAAACTTTTTTTTCCAGTCAAACAACAAGTTCCATTGATATCAACAAAAGTTCTGTTTATAGGAGAAGATGCCCTTCAAATGAGAATATCATCCAATGTGTTCGAAAGTCCCATGTAATAATTTGTCTGAATTCTCTTTTTACAATTTTAATAATTTTATTAAAAATCACAGAAAGATTGTTTTACTGAAAAAAATTTCAAGATTATTTTATTGATAGTGTTTTCCTAAATAAACTCAAGAATATTTAGAAAAACGCACAAGATATCTGTCATTTTAATAATAAGAACATGAGTTTTAGAATTGTAAGAAAATTAGTAAAAGTGAATAATAATAAAATACGTAGTGTCTGATTAAAATAAGGTACTTAGTACTATAGTAGTCTTTTAGACTACATCAAGAAAAAAATTCCAAAAGCAATAAAGGGATATTTATTTTGCTAAATTTCTTTTCCAGTTTTATAGAGATATAATTGGCATATAGTGCTGTATAAGCTCAAGGTGTACAGCAAAATGACTTGACTTATCATATATTGTTAAGTAATTACCATGATAAGTTAATATCCATCATCTCATATAGATAAAAAAGAAAATCTTGCAGTATTTGTCCTTTTGTGACTGGGTTATTTCACTTAGAATAATGTCCTCAAGGTCCATCTATGTTGTCACATATGGCAGGATCTCCTTCTTTATTAAGTCTGAATAATATTCTACTGTGTGCATATACCATATTTTCTCTACCCATTCATTCATCAATGGACATTTAGGTTTTTTCCACATGTTGGTGATTGTGAATAATACTGCAGTGACTATGGGAATGCAAATATGTCTTTGAGGTCCTGATTCAATTATTTTGGGTATATATCCAGAAGCGGAATTTCTGGATCTCATGGTGTCAGTGTCGCAAGCCAATGTACACATCAGGATAGATGCAGAGAGGGCTGATGGCCATTCTGAGTTTATTATAACCAGCGTTTCAATATATACATAGCTTCAGCTGTTAAATATACACAGGTGTTCTGGATGAAGTAATTAGCGAATGCCAAGAATTCTTAGTGATTTCTCAAGGAGCCCTCCCTCGGCCTCTGTTTTGATATTATCATGTTATTGCTGTGCTTCTATATTTTTTTATCTTGGAGCAGGCAAGGTCTCCTAGGCAACGGCCCTTCCTGCTCCCGATATGGATATCATGTCTCCATCTGTGCCGCTAGGCGACCACGCCTGTCTTAGGTTGCCCCACCCTGGAGGTCTTACCATCTTTGGCTGACCAGCCTTCTCACCTCTGGGTCACAGTTTGTTGGCAAGCCTTTTCCAGTGATTATTAACCCATCCTGCATCAGGGGCAGCTATATATGGTAGTTCCAGTTTTAGTTTTTTTAGGAACCTCCATACTGTTTTCTGTAGCAGCTGCATAATTTTACATTCCCACCAGTAGTGCACAAGAGTTCCAATTTCTCTATATTCTTGCCAACACTTATCTTTTAATTTCTTTTAATAATGGTCCTCCAAAGAGGTATGAAGTGATATGTTGTGGTTTTTATTTGCATTTCCCTGATGATTAGGGATGTTGAGCATCTTTTCATATACCTGTTGGCCAGATAAATATCTGGAGAAATGTCTATTCAAGTCCTTTGCCCATTTTTTAATTGGTTTATTTGATTTTTGGAATTTGTGTGTGTGTGTGTGTGTGTGTGTGTGCTTTTCAGTTGTAGGAATTCCTTATATATTTTGGATATTAACCTTTTATCATATATAAGGCTTCAAATATTGTCTGCCGCTCTGTAAATTGTCTTTTCACTCTGTGCATTGTTTTCTTTGCTATACAGAAGCTTTTGAGTTTGATGTAGTCCCACTTGTCTCTTTTTGCATTTGTTGGCTGTGATTTTGGTGTCATGTACAAGAAATCATTGCTGAGACCAATGTTGTGAAGTTTTTTCCCTTTGTTTTCCTCTAGGAGTTTTATGGTCTCAAGTCTTACATTTAAGTCTTTAATCCATTTTGAGTTGAGTTATTTTTTATTAAGATTATGATAGTTAACAACTGAGTTGACTTTTTACGTATGTTGTAAGATACAGATCCAATTTCATTCTTTTGTATGTGGATGTCAAGCTTTCCCTGTACCATTTATCACTGAGACTAATCTTTCCCTTTGTGTATTCATGACACCCTTGTCAAAGATCAGTTGATCAAATATGCATGGGTTTATTTCTGGGCTCTCTATTCTGTTCCATTAGTCTATATGTCTGCCTTGATGTCAGTACCACACTGTTTTAATTACTGCAGCTTTGTAATATATTTTGAAATCAGGAAGTGTTATGCCTCCAGGTTTGTTCTTCTTTCTCAATATTATTTTGGCTATTCAGGGTCTTTTGTGGTTCTATATGAATTTTAGGACCATTTTTCTTTTTTTATGGAAAATTCCATTGGGAATTTGATAGGAATTGCATGGAACCTGTAAATACCTTTGGGTAGTATAGGCATTTTAACAATATTAAGTCTTCCAATCCATGAACACAGAATCTTTCTATTTATTTGTGTCTTTTTAATTTCTTTCATCAGTATTTTGTGATTTTCAGTGTACAAATCTTTCACTTCCTTAATTAATTCCTAAGTATTTTTTTTACTGTAATTGGGATTGTTTTCATAATTTATTTTTCAGGTAGTTCATTGATAGCATATAGAAACACAACTGATTTTTGTATGTTTATTTTGTATCCTGCAACTATACCAAATTTGTTTATTAGTTCCAATTGTTTTTTTGTTGATTCTTTAGAGTGTTCTACATACAAGTTCATGTCATCTGCAAACAAAGATAGTTGTCTTCCTTTCCAATTTGGAAATTCAATTTGGATGCCTTTTATTTTTTCTTTCTCTTGACTAATTGCTCTGGCTAGGACTTCCAGTATGGTGTTGAATAAAAGTGATGAGAGTGGGAGTGGGCATCATTGCCTTGATCCTGACCTTAGAGGCTTTGATTTCATGAACTTTCATGATAAACTAGCATCTTATATTCCACCTCACCATCCTTGACTTCTTTTTTCCTCCACTGTACTGATTTTGAGGTTATTTGTTACATGACAAAAGCTGACTTCTACATCCCCCAGAAGCTGTCATTCAGCAGTCAAAGTGATTCTTTTTAATGACAAGTCAGATCATATCACTTCCTTACTCAAAATAATCAATGGATTGTAATTATATTTACAATAAAATATGAAATATGACACACGGACAATGGAACCTATGTAATCTGTTCCCTAGTTTCCTCTTGTCTATACCACCTATGGCTTTCTTCCCTACTGGCCTTCCTACTCGTCTTTATAAATAAGAAACTGGCTTTTACTTCAGGGCTTTTGCTGTGCTGTTCTCTCCTCTTCGACTATTCTACTCCAGATTTATGCATTGCTCACTCCTGTGATTTAGATTGCTGATCAAATATAACCTTCTTTTTTTTTTTTTTTTTGAGGAAGATTAGCCCTGAGCTAACTGCTGCCAGTCCTCCCCTTTTTGCTGAGGGAGGCTGGCCCTGAGCTAACATCCGCGCCCATCCTCCTCCACCTCATACATGGGACGCCCGCCACAGCATAGCTTCCCAAGCGGTGCCGTGTCCACACCCAGGATCCGAACTCGTGAACCCCTAGCTGCCAAAGCAGAATGCGCGCACTTAACTGCTGCGCCACCGGGCTGGCCCCAAATGTAACCTTCTTACAAAGACCTTCTCTAAACACTCTATTTAAAATTGCAACTGCTTTCCATTCTATTTTCCATCATGTTATATTTTTTATTTTTCATGGTACTTGTCACTTCTTGGCATTCTATTGCATGACTATATATTCAATGTAATTTTTTCTAATGCACTAGAATGTAAGTTCTAAGTAGCTCTGGATTATATCTTTTATATTCACTGCTGGATTACCAGTGATTAGAAGAGTGTCTGGCATTTAGTAGGTATTTGTAACTATTTTATGAATGAATATCATGGGAACAATATGGCTGAGAAATGATAGTGAGGGAAGAATAGGAGTAAAAATGTTCCAGGTATTGTGAATAACAGATATTTGAAGTAAGAAGCATATTGGAAGTTTGAGTAACTGAAAGAACATCAGATTGGCAGGATGTCTGGTGAGCAAAGGGGAAATAATATGGGAAAAGAAGTCTTTAGAGATTTCATAGTAGTTAAGATCTGGATTATGCTAATTGCCAAAGTCTATACTATGACTTTTATCTATGAATTTTATCTTAAATGCATCAAGAACCCTTTGAAGGATTTTAAATAGGAGAGTGACATGAACCCATTATGTTTTAAAAATATTTATGGAGGAATGAATAAAGTTATTTGTATGGAAGCATACACCATTTTATAAATGGAGCTCAAAAGAGAAATGGAAAATCTCTGCTGTGAGACTTAACTGTGCTAAAAACTGTCTAAGAGACAACATATATATACAAAAGATTTCAGCTGAAGGTTGTAAACCAGGATGCTAACACAGGTAAGACTATGAACAATGAAATTTACTAAATTGTTAAAAAATATGGAACATTTAATTTAGTTTACTGTCTTTAGGTATTTGAATTCTAAAAATTTGTTCCCAGAGTAGCATGCCCACAAGGAATAAAGATTGTTTATATGTGAGTTTATTTAATGATCAAGATGGAATCTTTCATACTTCTTCTGCATGGAGAGGACAACAATCTTGAAAAAGGGCAAAAAATGTAATTTCCCATAAAAACATTAATATATTAGGAAATTCCTTCCACTTCAGTGCTTGCTAGTGTTTGTATACTATCGCCTCTCGGTCTTTTGGCTAAGATCAAGCATATGTGTTTATACTCCATTATTGTATATTAACATGCTTTTTAGTAAAACTTGAACACTAATTGAAGAATAATTCACTCTTGTGAGTTTATCTGAAATAATTGAAATATATGTCCTCAATAAATCACAAGAAACTAATTTAACAGTTGGCACTAATATCAGTATACAGAACTTGCAACAGCAGTACCTGAGTTTGAGTTCTGGTTCCCTAAAGAAAATATCAACACTATCATCAAGAGAAGTAAATGCTACTCTTCTTGCCCCTCCCCACTTTGGATGGTTTCAATATTTATAAACAATGAGTATGTGTGTTATTTAGACTTAGAGATATAGACAATGATACATTCGGGTTACGTCAACTCCCAATTGAAACAATTAATTCCTGTGACAGCATGCTAATCCTTTACCATATCTGTTAAGGAATTTATCCCTAAAGCGCATTTATTGAAATAGAGTGGAAGAAACAGACTTGGAACTGTCAGGAATAAGGTAGCTTCTGAAGGCCATAAGAACCATTTGACATCAGGTTCTGCTACTAAAATGAAAGTAACTTCTTTTTTCCCTTGTATCACTTGTTCTAGATTCTCAGTTCCTAGACTAGAAAGAATAAATCTATTCCCTGAGTACTCGTTGGCAATGAGAATATGAATGCAGAGGGGAAAATCCATGATCTTTTTTCTATGAGTTCAATTTTGGCTTTTGGGGTTCTTTTAGATTCCACACGTAAATGAAATTATACAGTATTTATATTTTTTTGTCTGCCTTATTTCACTTAGCATAAAGCCTTCAAGGTCCATCCACGTTGTTGCAAATGGCAGGATTTCCTTCTTTTTTATGGCTGAATAATATTCCATTGTGTATATATACTACATTTTTATTATCCATTTACCCATTGATGGACACATAGGTTGCTTGCATATCTTATCTATTGTAAATGACGCTGCTATAAACATGATGGTTCAGATATCTCTTCAACATAGTGTTTTCTTTCCTTCATATTTATTCCAGAAGTGGAATTACTGGATCATATGGTAATTCTATTTTTAATGTTTTGAGCAACGTCCATATTGTTTTCCATAGGGGCTGTACCAATTTACAATCTCACCAACAGCACACAAGGGTTTCCTTTTCCTGGCATTCTTGGCAGTATTTGCTATCTCTTGTGTTTTTTATGTTAGCCATTCTAATGGATGTAAGGTGATATCTCATTGTGGTTTTACTTGTATCTCCCTGATGACTAGTCATGTTGAGAACTTTTTCGTGTATCCATTGGCCATTCATATATCTACTTTGGAAAAGTGTCTATTCAGGTTCTTTGCCCATTTTTTAATTGGATCACTTGATTTTTTTTGCTATGGAGTTGTATGAGTTCTTTATATATTTTAGATATTAACTCCTTCTTAGATATGTGGTTTGCGAATATTTTTCCCATTCTGTAGGTTACCTTTTCATTTTGTTGATCATGTCCTTCGCTATACAGAAGCTTCTTAGTTTGATGTAGTCCCACTTGCTTATTTTTTATTTTGTCGCTTGCGGCCCTTTTGCTTGGGTTACTGCTATACCAAGTGTGATTTAGCTGCAAATGGAAATATGTTTGTGTATATTTTCCCTTATATACAAGTTATTACAAAAATCCCATTACTATTTCTTCTAAAGTGTCTCTCTAATTCCATTGTCACTGCCACTGATTTTGTTCAGTCCTTGTGTGTTCACTGTACTATATCAACTGTGAGACTGAATATACCAAAGGACAATGGCCAAGTCATGTACAAAAATAGAACTTTGTCCCACAGTCTGTAGCAACCTGCCAGAAACCAACCCCTCTTATCTATAGTAAACAGCCCAGGAAGCCAGGATGCTATAAGTGAGACTCGTAGGAAACTAAAGCACTATCTCTAGTAACAATCCAAGAAACTGAATAATAACTTTTACTACAATTGGCCCAAAATGGCCAGGACTTGATTACTAACTGATAGTTGCCTTAGTTTCTGTCCCTGCTTTTAACTTAGAATCAATCAAACAAAGCCAAATATGCACCCCTAATGAATCACACATGATGTCCCACTTCCACTTAGGCTACTTGCAGCTTCCCCATTCCAACAGCCTCCAATCAGGATGTACACAAGAACTTCTGTTTTTTTCATTATAAAACTTTTCCACTCTTCCACCTGCCCTTAAGTCTATGCCAAAATGCAAGTGACAGTGGCTGATTCCCTTGCCATAGCAAGCTCTGCATAAATAGCCTTTGCTTGTTCTCATTTGGTTGATTTCCATTTATTTCCACATAACAATGTCCTGGCTAGTCTCTGCCCAGAGTCTGAATACTTCTAATCAATTTCACTCTACAACTAGAATGATATTCCAAAACTCAGAACCTGTATTGTCACTGATCCGAACATTTTTCAATGGCTCCCCCTTGCCTTGCAGACTGAGCTAAAATTCTTCAGTTGAACACATGAGGCCCCAACTTCAACTCTTACCATTCCTGCAAGTAAAACATCTTGCTGATGTCATGATACACTGAACATTATCATTCCTCCAATTGTTTGAACAATCTGGTGTCATTTCCTTTGATGAGTTTGTCTGCTTTATCTACCTGTTTAACTCCCGTCTTATCCTTCAAGACTGAGTTAACTATCTTCTCCTTAAAGATTCTTATTCTACCTTCAAGACTTATTTGAATTTTTTTTGTTCTATATGCTAGTAACATCCTGAGATTACTTCTACTTAGCATTTATTAAGATTATACTCTTTTTATCTACTTTTACATATCTCCTGCTAAAATGTGAATCTCAAGTGTGAGGTTTCAGGCTTAATCAATTTTCTATGAGACAAATACAAATTGTCTAGAAATTAGACAAATTCCTAGACTATAGTAAGCCCTCAATAAATAATATTGGCTATTTTATTTGTTGCCTTGACTTACTCGTTACCCACATAAAGTATTTACTAATTGATACTCAATGAATTAAAGTATTAGCATTATTTTTCAATATAAAATGCTTATAGTTTTTGATCATCAATATCAATAATCATGTACCTCCTTCCTGATGGGCAGCATCAAAAAGGCCTATGAGAAATGATGCAGTAAATATGTCCTATAGAGTTTTTAAATATTGTTCATATCTCAAGTGTCTCTTCCCATTTGCTCAGGACCATCATTTCCCAGACCCTTAGCCACATTCTCTGGCTCGGCTGCCACTGAGCATAGCTTGGGCCCATGGGTTTTGTTTGTCTGGGGTGTACTAGAGGTTTGCCTAGTATGGCTGGACCTTCTTGCTTTGCTATCTCTTTATAATCATACCAAAATGCCTCATGACCTCACTTCTTGGCTTTTCCCATCACTTCCCAATTGAATGAGGCATCCACGATACAGCATGTGGTCTGGCTTCCTGAGTAAATAAAGAAGGACTAGAACATACATATTAGAAGTGAAGTAGAGATTTTTCCCCATGGGGAAACTTTGACCCTTGAGAAAGAAGTTTAGAGAGATTGGGGCAAGTAAATTCACTCTTTTTCCTCCCTCCCATAGGCTATATCATGTTGCTGAGATATGTCCTATGTTGCAGAGTAGGTGGACCTGCTGAGCAAGTAGCTGTGTCTCTTTGCAATTACTGATGAGTTTGGTAAAGTATTACTTGCACTGCTTTCCAGTCTTTTCTGTTTTACCTTCCATTTTCCTCATTCTTGTTGCCCTGTGACTGTACCTCCTAAATCAAAGACTAGCAACAATCCTTGCCTCAGGTTTTGTTTTCTAGGGATCAAGGTTTAAAATAGGGTGGACATAAATGTTAGCCTGCCAGAAGACCTTATGATTTAAACAAATGAAAAATACTGTGTAACAAATAGTAACGAAATCTTGTCCTTGTCAAAGTGGAGTTTTTAGCCACTTTATATTGTTACACATAGACCCAATAGGATGCTAAAGTCAAAATCCCCAGAATTTGTGCATGTATTCATTGTTCTATGCATAGCCTACCCTCAGATAGTGAAAATCTCAATAGATGTCTTCTCAGAAAAGCAAAGCAAGTAGCGTTTTTATATTAAGTAACCAATTTAGAGGGCTATTTATTCCAAATATATTTGGTGTGGGTTCAAAGGGTAGAAAACCCAGTGATCCCTGATCTTGTGAGCCATATGTTGCTATCCTAGACAGGATCTGAGAACCATGAGCCATGTGCAAATCGCACTTCCCACTTGCCCTTTTCTGTATTAGTCCTTGAGAACCTCTGACTTAAAGGCTTTGAGGAAAAACATGAACAAAAGGTATAATCAAATACAGAAAAGCACACGTTTGCTGCAATTGATGCCTGACAAAGCTGTAAACCGTACATGAACATCGGAGACATATGCTTGCCACAGTGGGAGTAAATAGGCCTGCTAGTGCAGAGCCCACGAAGCCAGGGATCCTGTGGAGTCTTTTGAAAGTTCTGTATAGAAAGAGAGGGGTTCGTTGCAGCCAAATGTGTGCACTGGTTGCTTCTTATTTTTTTAAATAGAAAACCCATCATTTCTACAAGAGTAGGCTGTTTATCAATATTGGCACTCTAGAGGCACCTTAATCTACTTGAAAATGACATTGAATTTGATGTCATGATATGCTTCAAAAGAGTATCTCTGTACACAGAGAAAGGCTGCAGTTCAACAATCCCACCTTCCTGTGACAGAGAAAGAATTTAACTGAATTGTGACAATGAGGCCGTGCATGGTTGGCTCAGCTCTCTGTTATTAACATGAAGTGTACCAAGAGGAGAGAAGAAACAAAGGTTCTTTGCTAGATGTTAATAAAGACTTCAAAATGGGTGATAAACTCATAGCTTTTTGAGGCGTTGATCCATAGGATTCCAAGCCATTTTGCAAAGTGAAAAAAATTCTGAGCAAAGAGACGATTCTATGCAAAATTAAGAATGAATATTTTAATACAGTGTGTCTATCTATGGTACCAGTATGCTTTTAAAATATGTTTGAAATATATTTGAAAGAGCAATTTTTTTATTATTATTTATGTATTTTTACAACTCTTGGTATCGTTTGAAATGTAAAGTCCTGTAGGTGGGTGACAGAAAGTAAGCAGCTGTACAACAGGTATTAAAATGACCAATGGCTAGCTATATGCTCATTTGAAAACCACTGTTGCTTAGTCTGTCATAGGGCACAGAGTATTGATATGAAGTTCATGGTTAAATACTTCTCTAACACAGCTTTTCATAGTGACCTTAACTGAGGGATTTTTAAAATTTGCTCCTCTAAGTCAAAATGTAGAATATGCTGTGAATAGCCTTTGTTATCTTGCAAGTAACACAGTATAGGTATTATATCTGAACCAAAAAAATCTTTAGAAATTAACTGAAAGTCTATGGCTAAAAAAAATAAATAAAATTGTTTATACGCTTTCATGGAGATATTATGAGGCTTAAAGCTTTCAAGGAATGTAATAAACACTGTGTTTGATAAAATATAGTATCTAAAGTACATAATTAACTACTATGTGTTCTTTACATTTTGCTTTCTGTTACGTATATTAGAATAAATAATATAATTAATTAGCACAGTAACTAAGATTTATCAGCACCAGACTCCAAATTACATTCCCATATTCTTCTCTCTCAACCATGTACCCAGTTCTTTAGCCAAATGACTGATCTCCAAATTTGCAAAGTGTTTTATTCATCTTGGCTTGTTTATGCTGCTTTCCTCCCCTCGTACTCACTCTTCTATTCTTCTTTCCTCACCTACCTGTCCCTTTTTCCATCAAGCAAACTTCTGTTCATTTTTAAAGGTAATACCTTCTCTACAACTTCCTAAGATCAACCCTTTCTTATTCCCACAAATGAAGCCAACTTACATTTTAATCATGCTTTTGCTTTAGTCCTTTATCATATTGCATTGTTATTAAATGCTACTGAGTTATTTTTCCTGAGCTCTTTGGGGAAAAATGATTGAATCTTGATCATTTTTGTATACCTGGCTCCTAGTCCAGGGCTTAGCACATGGTTACAGTGCAGTAAATATTGTTGGATTGATGAAGATAAACTTTTATGACATGTCTTTTTAGTATATATTTTCTAAGAGTACAGTAAGCTCATATTTTCAAAAGAGTCTCTTGTAAATGATTCTGTCTAGGCATGTCTGAGAAGATTTTTAGTTTTCCTCATATGAATGATGGCTTAATTGAACATACAATTCTAGGGTTACAATTTTTTCCTTCAAAATTCTGAAGTAGCAATCGTTTTCCGAGAACCAGAAGAAATTATAGACCAAAGATTGCTCTTGCCATTTTCAGCCATTATCCTTTTCTTTTTCAAATTGTTGTCACTTTTCAGTCCAAACGCTTTATTCTTGTCATTCCCTTGGCCATAGTTTGCTCTGATGTGCCTCTCTGTCCATTGATCATTTCTGTGATTTTTCTCATTAAATTATTCTAGTCACAGTCCTCAATCAAAGTCTTCTTTAAACAAATTACACATTTTTCTTTATCATATATCTCTACTTGGAATAAATATCCTGTAGAAATAATATGATTTTTGAGGGCTCAGGACTATGTGTAAATTTTCTTTCTGGTTAACAAAATACCCAAGTCAGAGCTCTGCATATAATTGTCCTTCGAAACAAAATTCTGCAACAAATCAATAAATGATTGAACAACGATCTGCCAGTCACTCATCTTTTCTAGTCTCAGTTTTATAAAAACTATAATAAAATTAGTAATAGATGCAAAATTTTTCTATTAACAGCATGCATCCCTTTAATAAAACATACTTGGTTATGCTGAATAAATATATATTGTTGAATTGATGCAGAAACACAATAGGTCATCAACAAACTTTCTTCTTCTCCTCCTCCTTCTCCTCCTCCTTCTTCTTCTTCTTCTCCTCCCTCCCAAAGCTCCCAGGACGTAGCTGTATATCCTAGTTGTAGGTCCTTCTAGTTGTGCTATGTAGGACGCGGCCTCACCATGGCCTAATGCGCAGTGCCATGTCCACTCTCAGGATGGGAACCAGTGAAACTCTGGGCCACCGAAGCAGAGCATGCAAGCCTAACCACTCAGCCACAGGACCAGCCCCCAACAAGCTTTTTTCAATTGGATGGCTTGATGTGCCAATCAAAATCCTTGTCTGATTTCTAGGTTGGAAAAGATTTAATTTATTAGAGTTCTGCTAGCCTGAGAGAGCACTTTTTCCCATCCCCAGTACCCACCTTGGTGGCATCCTAAACAGATAAAACATACAAACCCTGTAACAGGAAAATGATTTTATAATGGTAATATGAAATACAGGCCTGTGGAATCAAGCACATCTTGACTTCACATTTGCTACTTAGTAGCTCTGTGATGAAGATGTTAATCCCATTTTTCTTATCTGTAAAATGGAATGTACTTTCCTCATAGGGTTGTTGTTAGAATTTAATGTGAAGATGTAAGTAAAGGATTTGGTTTATTTTAAGTTCAACCCTAAACATGACTTTACCTAGAAGAAAGCAAAATTTTTATAATGTACTTTTTTAAAATAAAATCACTTTTAATTGAAAAGTTAAATAAGAATAGTTTAGGAAGTCTTTGTCTTTTGTTAAAAAAGAGAAGCTGTTACATATTTAAACCTTTTTGAAGAAATTTCATAGAAAACAAGTAGTTTTATCTCCCTATTTCTGGCAGTCCTTTAGGGCTGGCTTACTACGTGTTATAAGAAGGAATCCAACTTCTGGAAGTAGAGCTCAAAAAACAAGGCTGAATAACTTTGAAAATTGGGTGAAATCTAATTGTATCTTTCTATTTTACTAAATAAACTATTTGCCTCCCCCATTCTTTGCTATCCTCCCCCATACTTAGGGGTGTTTCAAGTGATTTGGTAATTTGTTCGTAATAGGGAGAATAATATATAATCAAAACTTGATTTCATGCCTGATTTGATTACAGGGTACTGATTAAACCAATGCTAGTACATTCCATTTAATTCAGTGATTAGCAGAGGGGTGTTTTCCCATATATCTTTGAGAGACCAATCACTGTAGGTAAAACTGCCTGTCCTTTATGATGGGGATGCCTGAATCAGGCATTAAGTAATGTATTCATTCTTTTAAATGTACATTTATTAACAGCCTTTTAGGTTTTCCTGAGAAACTGGGACTCTAGGTCCCTGGGTAAATGAAAGCAAAGTCATCTCCTCGTCTCTCGGGTTTAATGACATTTATTACTTCAGAGCCTTGACAAGTCCCATTATTACATTTCACTTTTTGAAAAGTGGCAGTACGCTAAACCCAGTCCCTGACGTAGCATTAGATATCTTGCCCAGTAGGTTTACAAGTTAATTCATTAAACCAAATCATTTTCATTAGAACACTGGCCTCATGTGCTACTACTCGAACTAAACTAAGTCATTTTATTCTGTCCATTATGGTAAGTGATGCCTCTGATACATTTACTAAGTTAAAGTGTTCTCTCAAATTCTCATGTTCCATTATTCTTGTCTCCACTTGCTATGCTGATGGCTCTCTCAGGAATCATTACCTATAAGAATAACTTCCAGACTTTGTTTCCTGGTATTTACGTTCCTCCAGTTTGGTCTCAGCCTACTCTTCCATCCTCATCACCTACTGTTCTGTGCTTAATTCTCCCACAGCAACCAGAACCAGGCTTCCCCCTTCAGTCAGAAGGTCGACTAGGAACCCTGCAGCCTGCCCGATCCTTCTTCACCTCCTCCTTGCCTAGGCAAACTCTACCCTTCCTTCATGATCAGATCCAACCCCACCTCTTTCAAGAAGCGTTTCCCTTCTACGTCTTACCTGTACCTCTCCTTTGCACAGAACAATACTCTCAGCTGATGGTAGCCCTTTACCATTTTGTCCTTACTCTGCTGTTCACAGATGTCATTATGCTCACTTTTCAGGTGACTATTCCTTGAACTTCTAATTTGATTTTTTGTGCGGGGTAACGTTATAAACTACTGTGTTATGGTTTTCCCTATCCACCCAAAATTTAGCAACAAATCCGTAGAGAACAGCACCCACATTAAAAATGTCTCAGTACTTGCGTAGCGTATTCTGCTTGGACTCAAAGCAGGGGTAGCACCTCTCTACCAAAGGCACTCTTAATAAATTAGCTCTACACTCTTGCATTGCTTATTGATCACTCCTCATTCCTTTGAATCCACTGAGGTAATGATATGCTGCAGACTATAATTCCTTCCAGCTACATTTTCTATAATTTTGAGTAGTGTTCCCAGGGAAAGTGATATTTTTAAAATCCCTAACATGTACGGAGACTTCTATAAATCCCTAATTTCCAATTATGGTGCAAAAGTGTTAAACAAATTGGAAAATATTGATTAACATGAAGCCACAGTTGAGTAAACAACAGAGATTCCATGTCTTAATGAATTTCGGAAAGCTCAGTCTCGTGCTTATTGGCTGAGTGCTGGTGGTATGGTGCAGGAAAATCTTTGACCAAGAATATGTACAACAGTTTTATTCACTAGCTTTCACTGGCTAAGAGCATAAGACAGGAATAAAATGTATATTAGTAGCATAATTAATAGGTTGGTACATATTTATGTACTATATATGTGTGTATGTATCGACACATACATATATATTAAATGTTTCAGAGAAAAATAACATTGCAATAAAAAAATTCCCCCAGGATACAGGAAAAATAGGTTATGCTTATATTAAAAATTAAAGCCACAAAATATATGAGTAAATAACTTCAGTTATACAAAACAGATGATTTGCTACTTCAATGATTCTCATGAATATTAAATTTAATTCTGATAGTACTTATTAATACATTTGCCATATTTTAAGGAACCAAGGATAGCAAAACTCTGGGCATTCCATGCTCACAATATAGAGGAAAAGAGATCTGGCATTATATAACTATGAAATGATGTCAACGCTTAAACTCACATATGGTGTATACTATTGTGATGATATTTTAATGTGTGAATTTTGCTAGGCTACAGTCCCTAATTATTCAAACACTAATCTAGGTGTTGCTCTAAAGATAGTTTCATAGGTGTGTTTAAATTTATAATCAGTTGACTTTAAGTAAAAGACATTTTCCCAGATAATCTAGCTGGGCTTGATTTAATCATTTGAAATGCCTTAAGAACAGAGCTGAGGCCTCCCTGATGAGGAGGAATTTCTACCTGTGGATAGTACTTTCGGCCACGGCCAGCAGAGTTCCAGTCTGCCTTTCCTGACAGCCTGTCTCAAGTAGTTCAGATTTCCAGCCACTCCCCATAATCCTGCAAGCCAATTCCCTGTAGTAGATCTCTTAATTGATAGCTCCTGCTGGTCGGTTTCTATGGTTGCAGCTTTACTGATTGAACTATGCACACTCAGTGTGTGTGCACAAATATATGTTTATGTAGCTTTACATATGCACATACACACACACACTCAGATGGATCAATAGAGTGAGCATATAATCCACTCCCCCCCACAAATAGGGTGACATTTTATTCTTTTTTTAATGCTGAGAATGAAAGGGTGGCCAGCAATTAGCCAGGCAAAAGGGCATGGGGGCTGGACAGAGTGTTGCAAGCACATGAAACAGCTGGTGCAAATGCCCAGAGCTCAGAATGAGTAGACTGCTGTCTAAGAATATAAGATGGATATGAAGCCAAGAGTACAAGTTGCAGAGAGGCAAGAGACTAGACTGGTACTGGCCAGGTCCCAGTGAATTTAGCCCTGCTGAAAAATTTGCATTTTCACCCAGGGTAATGTAATTACCTCCTGGATCTACCCCTTCTGGGATCTGTGACCTTGGGCAAATCTCTTTGCTTTGGTAGTATCAGAACTTTATTGGTTTTTCCTTGAGTGTTAGCTTTCCCTCCAACACTTTTAAAAATGCATAAAGAAGTGACTTGTTTTCCAAAGGCCTGAACACAGGAAGTGCCCCCAGGAAACCTAATTGATTGATGAGGGTCCAGGGCTCTTAGCAAAGGATGACAGCATCAGACTTGTTATCTGGGAACACAAAAGCTGTCTCAGACCCATGCCCACTTCCATGTGCTGGCAGCCGAGAGTGCTGCAAAGGCAATAATCAGGATGGGAAATTCCCCTTTCCAAGTTCCTGAGACCTGCAGCCCAAGGTGGCACTGGTGGCCTCTTATTCCCTGGATCTCTAGGGACATGGAAGAGCTCTGTTCATGCAATTCCAGGCAGGAGAAGTATGTTTTCTGCTGATGAAAAGGGATAGATTATGATTAGAGGGCTATTTCCTTAGTGGTTTTTTAGGGAACTATAATTGACATAAAACATTAGTTTCAGGTGTACAACACAATGAGTCAATATTTGTATTAGGAAATGAATAACACAGTAAACCTAGTTAATATCCCTCACCATACCTAGATACAAATTTTTTTCTTGTGATGACAACTTTTAAGACCTACTCTCTTAGCAACTTTCAAATGTGCAATACACTATTATCAAATATAGTTACCGTACTGTACCTTATATCTCCAAGACTTATTTATATCATAACTGGAAGTTGCTACATTTTGATCCCCTTCACCCATTTTTCCTACCCTCCACCTCCTGCCTTCAGCAACCACCAAACTATTCTCTGTATCTATGAGCTAATCTTTTTTGCTTTTCAGGGATTTTTTCCCCCAGATTTCACATGCAAGTGAGATCATACAGTATTTATCTTTCTCAATCTGACTTATTTCACTTAGCATAATGCCCTCGAGGTCCATCCACATTGCTGCAAATGGCAAGATTTCCTTCTATTCATGGCTGAGTAATATTCCATTGTATGTATACATCACATTTTCTTTATCCATTCATCCATTGATGGACACTTAGGATGTTTTCATGTCTTGGGTACTGTAAATAATGCTGCAATGAATATGGAAGTGCGTATATCTTTTTGAGTTAGTGTTTTCATTTTCTGCAGATAAATACTCACCAGTGAATTGCTGGATCTATGATAGTTCCAGTTTTAACTTTTTGAGGAACTTCTATTCTGTTTTCCATTGTGGCTGCACCAATTTACATTCCTGCCAACAGGGCACAAGTGTCCCCTATTCTCCATATCCTCTCTAACACTTGCTATTTCTTGTCTTTTTGATAATAGCCATTCTAATAGGTGTGAGGTGATATCTCATTGTGGTTTTGATTTGCCTTTCCCTGATGATTAATGACGTTGAGCACCTTTGCATGTACCTGTTGACCATTTGTCTGTCTTTTTTGGAAAAATGTCTATACGCATCATTTGCCCATTTTTTAATCAGATTTTTTTTTTTTTTGCTATTAAGTTGTATGAGTTTGTTATACATTTTGGATATTAACCCCTTATTGGATATATGATTTACAAATATTCTTCCCATTCAATAGATTGCCTTTTTATTTTGTTGATGATTTCCTTTGTTTTGCAGAGGGTGACACTTTAAAGAGCAAAATTAAAGGCAATTAATAGTTACATTGGGACACTTGAGTAAACCATGACTGTTCAAGACAGACTGGATAAATCTGATTATCTTGTATTAAAACGGAACGCAAAACACTCATGGGATAAAAGAAGGACTTTAGATGGTCCTTAAGTCCCCTAAATTGAAAGCAAATATCTGTGTGTGTGTATGTGTGCATGTATGCATATGTGTCCATTTTTCTTCAGTCTTTCAAAAGTTTCATTATGCTAAAAGGTTAAGAATCACTGAATTTTCTTCTCTTGTGCTCTTCAAATGCCTTTATCATATTATCCTATATTGGACTCAGTTCCGTGATGGTCTCCATTTTGTGATGTGCCTGTTATATACTCTAAAGATTCTGTGTGCCTCTTTGTTCTTTCATCCCAAGAGGGTCATTCATTCACTGACAGACATTTAATTAGCACTTATATTGTAACACACACTTTTCTATACCCTAGGATATGCAGGTGAATAAGATTTAATTAAATCATTGCAGAATTTACTAGCTGATGAGAATATAGACAAAAACAGAAAACTGTATTTCTCATAATCCTCTGATGTTCTGCACACTTATAATCAGATTAAGAAAACCACTGAAAATAATAAGAACAGCGGTCTCAATTTGGACTCTCAAAATGGACAGTACTATTGGCCATATGGTCCTAAGCTTTGTTATCTTAATAGTCTCTTTTTTTTCTGATCTTTATAAATCTACTACTAATTTGCTGCACATAGATCTCTCTGTGTCTTGGCTTGAACTGACCATGACATTTTCCATATAGAAGGATTCCCACATTCAGTTATGACAACATGCTTCCGTAAGTCTGTTCTGTTAGTATGAGTTCTCAACATATTCAGTGGGTTGGGGTTGGGGGTTGATTTTATTTTGGCTCTGAATTTTCCTAGAGAAAACCATCAGGTATACCACAACCTTCCATCTACCCATTGCTATTTCTAGAATTACAGAAACATTTCTCTGTGGTCACTTCGGTTTATCAATTTTAATCACCATGAATTTGTAGGCTTTGGGTATCCAAAGTGACCTTTCAGAATGTTTTAAGTCCTTAAGTTCACCCCAACTTTGAGCAATACATTCACCAAACATAGTCCATATATCTAGGCTATAACTTGCAATTAACGTTTTCTGATCTAAAAACAGATGCTAGTCTTCTACCCTTGATTTTTGATTGCACATTTGATTCACACGATAATCTTGTGATTTAAGGAAGAGACGTGATTCTACTAAATAAAGACACAGAGTCCTACTAAAAACTGCCTGTGTTTCATGTCTTATATCAAGTTGTTAAACCAAGGTCTCTGCATTTTAAGCCTATAACATACCAATTTTGGCCTGCCTGGTGATTCAGCATTGCCCATTCTTCTGTAACTTTGACGTTACTGTGGTATAACTGAATGGTAGAGAGGTATATCTTTGATTTGTCTTCTCAGTCTTTTAAACAATTCTGAAAGAAAGTCCTTGAAACAGAGGATAAAAACTGTTACTGAATGTAACATGAAATTTACATGTTATTTAAAGAATATATGTAACCAGAAAGTCCCAAATTTCTCTAGGTAGCAACTATCAACAGAATGGGACTCTTCTATGATTTATACTGCCAAACCTAAGGCAGTATTCTTTATAATTTTTAAGGAAATTGGAGTCAAACACAATGAAAGTACATAAAGCAGTGTGAAATGTGTGTGCCAATTTCCAAGATGATAATTTGGCCTTATAAATATTTTGATGAACTTCAAATCACACTTACATCTGTCATGCTATGAAAATCAATTGATATTTTAGAACTGTCATCTTTAAATTCCTTACAGAAAGGTAGAATCCAAATCAATCTTGTGATTATCACCTACTTCTTTGTAAACTTTGAATATATTCTCAGCATAATGTAAGCCACTGCACATGAAAATTATAGCAACTCAAAAGAATAAGACTTGTTTTAGGCAATAATGCTTTAAATGTCTTAAATAAGTTGGTCCTGCTAGCTAACATAGATTACCATAATTAATGAGAGTTGTGCAGTTCATCTAAGGTATCATAATTTTTTATTGTGTCATTCCTGAAAACTTGGAAATTGCACACATTTTTTGCAATCTCTTGTATAAAGGAAAACTAGATTACATTTTCATAACGAACTCCTTTAGAAAATTTGTTTTTGTGAAAGATCTATTCCTTCGCTTTTACAATCTTTCTTAAACAGCAAAGTCCTTTTTTTGTAAGAACACTATAGAAAACTTTTGAAAGAATTCTTAACAGGAATCTGAGCTTTCTTTTGAAGGCTACAGTTTATAGAGGGAAAATATGTGCTTGAGAAACAAACAAAACCCACAACAAAATCTCTTTGAACCAAAAGAGAAAATAAAAAAAAATATAATATGCAAGTCTTTTATTTTCCAAAGTCCTTAAAAATGATTCTTTAGTGTTATATTTTCTATAATTTATAAACAGTATTTCTTCTATGAAAATACAACATCCTTATTTTTGCTTTACTTGTTGTTCTTTATCTTTCTCACTTGTTCCTCTTTCTTCCTTCCAGAAAAATATATTCTGCAAAGTGAAAGGCATGGCTATCACTTCTTTAAATTCTATGCTCTGACCCTTAATAGTGACATTTTCAAATTTTCGAATATTGAACTCTAACTCCCATTTCAGACAAACCCTCAACTTAAATGGTTCCTAGTAAATCTTTATAGTATAACATCAAACTGATCTCAATCTAAAACGTCCTTTCTCTCTCAATTTCCCTATCCATTGGGAAGGGAATCTTTCTTAACAATCTCTCCCCCATCTGCTCACGTGTCCAAATCTTGCTAATTCTTAAAAGCCCAACACACATTTGACTCATTTCAGGAAGGTTTTCTATGGTAATCTTCCCTCTTATTGAGGCATTAAAGCATGGTGGACTTTGGTTAAATAGACACAAGTGGATCCAAATGTTGATTGTGTCTCTTACCAACTTGTGACCTTGAACATATTTCTTAATTTGTCTTATTTCAAGTTCTTTAGCCATTAGAATGGGGCAAAATATCTAACATATAGTTTTGTAAAGACTAGTTTAACTCTTCATGGTTATAGGTGTGTGTACATATGTGTGTGTTTGCGTATGTGTGTATGCACACTGTTCCCTGTATATACAAATAGCAAGTGTTCAATAAATTATACTACAATTATTTCTAAAGCACTTACGTTTTTCACTCATTTAACTGTTGATCACATATTTGGCAGGTATAATACCACATTTATGGATGCTGTCCCAATTCTCTACACTTTCTAACTCTATGACTTCAGCACTATACTTATTTTCAGTTCTTCATGACACCAACTAGAGAAGTTATTTAATAAATATCTCTTGACTTAAGAGGAATAAAACATCTCCTTCAACCTTTGCCTCAGATCATAAAAGTTCATACATGATAGCACATTCTGAGAACATATATGTCTCAATCTTAGATTCAGGGAAACTCAGATAATGTCCCTAATTAGTGATTTCAAGAACAAACCAAGAGGGCCAGCCTCAGTGGTCTAGTGGTTAAGTTCAGTGTGCTCCACTTCAGCAGTCCAGGTTTGGTTCCCAGGCATGGACCTCCACTGATCTGTTACCAGCCATGCTGTGCTGGCAGTCCACATAATAAAAAACAGAGGAAGATTGGCATGGACATTAGCTCAGAGTGAATCTTCCTCAGCAAAAAAAAAAAAAAAAAATCCAAGAATAATTGCTGGTCAGAATATTGCCCTGATGTAGTATAAAACGTTTTGGCTTAGAGTTAGCATAAAACCCTCACTCGTTGGCTATCTGCTCAGTGATTTTGGTCAAATGACATAAATCCTCTAAGCCTCCATTTTCTCCACTAAAAGTTGGAGATAATATAACATCATTATCACATAGAACCATGAAAACCAATTGAGAAATGATAGTTGATATGAAAGTATTTAATGAAGCTGCACTGTACATAAAAATATTGTCATAAGCACCTGTGCATAGACCTGAAGAAAATAAGATTTGTTTTCATTTGCAGCACTTTTTGCCTAGATGTTGAAGCCTGTGGTCTGAAATTTATGAGAATGTAGCATGTCCTATGGAAGGACACAATCTGTTAGAACTGAGAAGGAAAGAAGGAGATGGCACAAGTTCCTGGAAGTCACAAGAGGTTGGGAGAAGTCAATAGAAAACGGATAAAGAAAGAAAAAGATGGATGTGAATGATCACAGTGAGATGAAAAAAGTAGGAATAGAGAAGGTTGAAAGATAACCCGTTGAGGTCATTTACTAAATGGCAGGCATTTAGGTTCCAGAAAATCAATAAAGACTTCTGTTTCAAGAACACTGAGAAGGATTTCTATGTGGCCAGAGAACCTTAGGAAAGAATCTTCCAGACATATAGCTATGCAGTTATGGTAACAACTTTCCCAAGCCTAGGACGTGAAAGCTTAATATGTCAACTGTGGAAATAATGTAGCATTTTGTGTTTTAGCCAAGTAAGCTGAATATGTTATATATTTGTGCAGAGTACTCACACATTAAGCGTAGCTATGTATCATAGAATTCCCAAAAGTAACATTTATGAAACAAGATGAAAATCTTAATGAGTTCTACTCATATAGGTTCTGGACCCAAAACAGAGTATGGAGATTCAGAGCAGGTCCTCTAATCTGAAGCAATGGCTATTATGCAACATTTATTTTAAGAAAGCAGGAATGAAAATTTGGTAGAAAATAAAGCATGAAAACCAGGACTATTTTATCAGGGATGGCTTTTAATACTCATCAGCCAATAGACGTCAAGTACTACGATTTTTTTATCTGAAAAAGGAAAAACATTTTTTTTAAATTTGTGTGTTTTAAACCGAAATTTTTATATTCAGTCACCATTTTGCAATATAGTATAAAGTTATTTTATAATTCACTAAAAATAATTTATAACAATTCCACCAGTGCTTTTTGTCTTTTTCCCCACAACGTGGATCTTATATTAAAGTAGATTGGGTGGCTTGACTTTCATTATGTTTACTCTAAGTGAAATATCCCAAATAGCTTAACCAGAGACCCCCAAAAATAAGAGGCAGTTATGAAATGTGTATATGAAATACACACCATGATTCAATAATGTTCTCTGGTTTGGGTTAGAAAATTCCCATGATCAGGTAAGAAGTATGGAAAAGTTGTTTCAACAATAAAGCAAGGGATCGGCTGACCAGACTCACAAATAACTTAGACGATAGCAAGGAGGAATAAAACTAAATCAACATTTGGTAAACAGAAACATGATCCTGTAGATAGGGTCCTGGAAAATCCTCCTGTAAATGATTTTAAGTAAAAATTTAAACTGAGGATGATTGAAAAGTGATTTTGGAAAATGTATTGATCTATCTTTAGGCAATAAAATATCATCCAAAAAAAAAAAAGACTTATACAGAAATCACTCAAAAATCAAAGACAAGACATCAAAATGGGGAGGTAGGGATATGTTGTAATTTACCATAGAAAAACTTAAAGCAGAAAATGGTAGACATTAAAATATTGAGATGAGATTTTATCAGCATACGTGATACCCAAAGAATAGGTGCATATTTTTAATGTAAGTGGTAGTACTGGTAAATTATTTTATTCCTAAAACACTTAACTAGTTCTACCTACGGTATATGTCAAATATTTAAAAACAGTGCATAAATCTTTTTTCGTAGTGGGAAACTGAAAATAATATTGCCCAATGATGCTGTCCCAGGCTGCTACAAACTTTTTGTTTCTCTAAGTAGTGTACCCAGATTATGTTATTTGTAGTGTAAAAATGGGTGACTTTTCTTCTCAGAACATAATCTAATTATCTTCCATAATACATCAATAATAGTCTGTGTAAAAATTAAGATAATGATTTGCCCTTTATATTTCTGTGTCTTATTGATACAAAGACCAAAGTGTCGGGACAAGGTGAACAGATTCAAGTGTTTCAATGTCAAACAGTCCTGGTTAAGATTCTCAAATTCATACCTCAAAATCAAAGGACTATTTAAAAATAACTTAATCAGCACAATATGAGCAAAATTATAACCAAATTTATCAATCAGTTGTATCAAAAATATGAACTAATTACGTATACTCATATGTAAACATTAAAAATATAAACTGACTTTCCATTGCCTCCTTACCAGAGAATTCCAATTTGCTAGTCTGGGATGGTAGCTCTATACCTCAAGCCGTTTATTTTGCACCTTTGGTCTTGAATAATTATCTTTCAGTTAGTGTTATAGGGCACGTTGCAGGATCAAACAGATTTCCGCTGCAAGTATCACCACTTCCCATTGTTACCACCATACATAAATCTGGTTTTTCTAGATTCAGCAACTCTGGTTTGTCCTCTGCTTTCAGCTGCCCATTTTTCTCTCCTCTTTTCTGCCCTGTCTTTATTCCCTTACATGATTTTCCTCAAAATCATCTATTTGGACTTTATCTCTCATTCTCCTTCTGATGCTACTTCCCACCCTGCCCACATTTTCTTTCCCCAAATCCCCTTCATGTTTCAAGAATTCTGTGTTGTCTGCTCAAGTTCTTTCAGATGCTGCCCTTCTTCTCAGCTGTGTGGGAGGGCTGTTTACTCTTCAGAAAATCTCCATCACGGCACTTTGAGAAGAAAGACTGGCCATTGCCACCAGGAGGGCGCTTCTTGCTAAGAATCAAAACAAATGGCCTATACTTTTTTCTGTTAGTTCAGTTTAAGGCAACTCCCAGTAGAATAAACCAAGGTATCAAATGAAGCAGCCCCAAGGAATGGCAGAAACTGAGTTCAGGGTATTTGAGTCACAGTGATTACTCTTCTGTTTCTCCTCTTTAGTCTATTCTTACCTCAGTTCTCCTTGACATTCTCTTTGACAACAAGCTTAAGGAAGGCATTGACACAGGATCATGCACCCTGTTTTACCTGTGGGGGGGCTGGGAATGGAGAAGATGGTAGTGAGGAGAAAGAAAATGCTGAAATGGTAACATCTGGACAGAGGTGGCAAGTCCCTCAGTGGTATAGATGTGGCTGGTGTTTACTGAAATCTTTGCGTCTCAGGAATACCTTCCCGGCTGTCTAGTAGACTCTTGGGTAAGCTGAAGAGTGAGCACATGTTAGAATCCCCATTTGGAAGGTTCCATACAGAGAACTGAGAATTAATGGAGGCATAAACAGAGTAGAGAAAAGGGGGAGGAGATAAAACAATGAAAGAGATAAAAATGGCCAAGTATTCCAGTTGTTTTCCCAAGACTGGACTGTTTTCTGATTACTAACACTATGTCCTATGAAGATCACGCAGAGAGAGGTAACTCTACTCATCTATGTGGAAATAAGATTCTTTTCTATGGCTCATACAAAAAGAGTAGGTAAAGGTTGTAGGTCCGGACTTGAAAGAATGCTTATGTACTTGTTGTAGTGGAAAGAAAAACTGGGGCATGGTCTTAGCTCTGGTTCAGCAGCTTACTAGTGTATGAGCTTAGAAAAGCTAGTTAGCTCCAGACATCTTGAGTCTTCAAATATAAAAGTTCCTCATGATCTCAAATTCTAAGTTTATAGAAGAACCTCTTTGACTATATTTGATAACAATAATAATTCATATTTATTAATATCTTTTGTCCCAGGCACTGTGCTGACCTCTGTATACGTTATCTCATTTAATATTCACAACCTAACAGCGTTTTAAGTGCTGTAAATTATTCGCATTTGATACATAAAGAAATAGCCTTAGAGAAATGAAATAACTTGACCAATATCATCTATGTGATAGGTGATAGTGCTGATATTTACAATTTGTCTTAGTCTAAAGCCCAGAATCTTACCCACGAGGTTATTTATCTTATATTCATCTCCTCTTCCTCAAATTTTTTTTCAAAAAGTAATACTCTCTTGACCATCAAATTATCCACCACATTATGCCCATGCAATCTAGATTGTTTTAACTACATTTTAGAGACAGATTTGGCTCTCATAAAAGCTATTAACCAATTACTTCTGATAGAATTGTTTTTATATTATTCATATATTATCTGATGGAGTTATGTTTATAGGATGTGAGGCTGAAGAAGCTGCAGCTATTTTGCCACCATGAAGCTAGAACCTGAGTCAGATAGGAAGAAGAGCTAAGATGGACAGAAAGAAATTAGATCTTAATGGTGCCATATGAGCACCTACATCAAGCTGCATCTGAGGCCACATCTTCCCCTAGATATTTCAGTCACATAAGCCAGGTCATTTGGGTTATCCTGTAACTTTCGGAAGAAATGGTCATGGCTGGCCTTTCTTCTCCGGGTTATAAACAGTAGATGTATAATAGTCCCAAACTGGAAACAACACAAATGTCCATCAATAAGAAAGGGGATAGACAAATTATAGTCTATCCATATAGTGGAATTGACACACACAGTAACATACATGGCCATCAAATACTTTGTTACATGAAAGAAACCAGACAGAAAAGAGAAAATACTGTAGAATCTGTTTATATGAAAAATCAGAAAATGGTTGCTCTAAGAAATGGGAGGGGAATTGATTTGAAAGGACATGAAGGAATGTTTTGGATTGGTAGAAAATTTTTTATCTTGTTTTGGGTGGCAGCTTACAGGAATATTCAATTCTCAAAACTCATCAAATTACTCACTTAAGATTTATACATTTTATTTTATATTAATTATATCTCAATTACAATAGCTGATATTTTATTCTCATGCTTATATCAGTAATATCTATAGCTATCCAATATAGTAGCTATTAGCCACATGTGGCTATGTAATTTAAAATTATACTAATTAAAATTAAGTAAAATTAAAAGTTCATTTCCTTAGTCGCACTAGCCATATTTCAAATGCTCAGTAAGTACATAGAGCTAGTGGCTACTGTGAAGGTCAGCGCTGATACAGAACATTCGTATCATTGCAGAACTTTCTACTGGGCAGTGCTAATCTAGCAGGATGTTATATACTCAGTGTTTGAGCAATAACCATTATCTGTCAGCGATTGATTTAGTTGATTCCACTGGTCTTTCTGACTGCGCTTTTATTCCTTTCCTCTTTTTTATTGACAAAATTTCCCGTTATGTTTGCAAGTCTATCATCCTTCATTTCTTCCTTCATTTTATTCTTATCTTACCTCATTTGACTTCTGTTACTACTCTCTTCAGAAAAGTTAATCACGAAGGTTATTAGTGGGCAACTAATCAAGAAATCCAGCCAGTCTTTCTTAGACTCATTCTACTGGAAATTTCAGCCTCCTTTAATAGTTACCACTCTCCTTTTCAAAACTCTCCTTCTCTTAGTTATCTGAAATTCACCCACCTGCATTTTTTTCTCTCTCCCTGATTTCTCCTTCAGCTTTGTTAATGCTTCTTCCTACTTCGGCCTTATCCAGACTTTGTTAGAGTTCTCCAATACAATATCACTCACTCCAAATAATTTTTCTAAACATGAAATATTTTCTTCAATGGGAACATTACCCAGAATTATAGACAAATAAAATAAACCCTTCAGAAGTGCTCTGGTTGATACAATGATGAGGCACCCAGAGGGCTTACATCCCCACTTCAAGCATGGCCTTGACTCTAAACCAAGATAACTCTTTCATTCTCAAATCACAATTAGCAGAGGCTCATAGTGATTCATTGCTCTCTTATTCAAATTGGCACTTGAGTGTTAGTTTCACCTCTTCAACTGGGCATTTCTTTCTACCATTATTAACCAGTACCCTCTGAAACAGGCCACATCCTAAAGCAACTTTATAATCTTCTTTTGCTGAATGGATTCCCGTATGGCTTCCCTATTATTTCTCTCTCCTTAATAAGTTATTCCTACCCATCTATCAGTAACAATCTTATGTACCCTCTTCTTTGGTGTCTTCCTTGACCACTTTGATCATCATTATACTTTCCACTCTCTCAACAATAGCAGAACCTGTTTGGGAACCATATGTGGCCATTGAATTATATTATGTCTTAAATTGCAATTAAATGTTACTGGATGATTCCAAAAATAAACGTACCTAAATGAGCAGCTACCTGAATTATAATACATACCAAAAATGCTATCTGTCATCATTATTATGTATATATCCTATCCATAAACCTAGACAATAAGCTCCTTGATAACAGAAAAATGCATCCAATAATTTTAGCATACACCAACAGTGCCTGACACTGTTTTATATACATATTGTTTATCTGTACAGCACATATTGATTAAAGATAATACTTTGTTGTACACATATCGGTAATCACTAAACTTCAAAGATTTTAATTACAACATATGCAAACAATTTGAATGCAAATAGGAACAATAGAGTATAATCCTCTGCTAGATGAAAGAGGAATGTAAAGAAAATCAGCTCCAAATTTCTTAACATCAATGCCTGTTGTTTATTTGATGTTTAACTTCCATGTAAACAATATTTAAAAGAAAACATAAGAGCTCATTGTCAAATCAAACATACTTTCTTGAAACAAAGAGCTAGAACATAATGATACAAGTTGCAGCTCATTCTACAAACCAAGCGCGCCAAGCAGCCTTCTCTCTCCCCTTCAGCAGATGGTAATCGTTATGAGTGCTCTCAAATGAGAGAGTGGTTTGAAGCAGGCTTGTATTTACAATTATGGCTCTCGTATAAGGAGGTTTTCTAGGGTTCTAAAGCTAATTAGCTCTGTCCACATCTCAACGTTTTTTGTTCCTCTATCCCACAATCATTTTGGCTGTCATGGAGAGAGGACAGGCCAGGAAAAGGGCAGAGAAAAACTGAGGCTATAGGTAAGGTCCTTACAATGTGTTATTATTATTTTTTTTAAATATGAGGTTAAAAGAATAATCTGAAAAGCATTACCATGGTTACAAAAACTCATGAGGCATAAGACAATTCAAGACGTAGGGAGACCTGAATATTTCTACATAAGAAATAAAGATGTAAAATATCAGTTTCAAACATATGCGTGCCTATATCATTCTGACACAGCCACAGTGGAAGGGAGGTTTTGAGGTGATGTATGTCTATTGATGGCTCCTTAAGCACAGAAGGATGGAGCTCAGTTGGGAAGGGTTTGACTGATGGTCTATCTAACTGAGGAATCCTTTTTGTTTTCCAGTTTTACAAAAAGAACACAAAGATACCAAGATATATTGTTATTGTAAAATCCTGAGAGTGTGAGGACAGGGAAAATAAGTGGAGACTGACTTAAGTTTTACAAATGGGAGCAGCATTCCTGAGCAAAGTTAAGCTAGGAAGCCAATCACCATCCATCTCCATACAAAGCAAAATTCAATCAAAAGCAAAAGTATATTAAAAAGTAAGTTGCTACATGTCATTGATTTTTAATAGTTGCCATGTAAATAAAATCTCCATAATCAAGTTGCAGTAGACATATCCTCTGGCAGGCTTGCAAAAAGAAAAGAGTCTCCAACAAGCCATTCATATCAATAAAAGAATGGAACTGGACTTCTAAAGCTCGGTATTCCTCTGTCTCTTCTTGCATTTACTAGACTGCATTACTAAGCGTTCGTTGCTATCGCCCAAAAGAAGAGTGTCTCTATACTAAATTAGTAGCACTTTTATTCCCATTCACTAGTTAGGACAGGAAACTTAAAAACAAATTCATTGTAATGAACACATTCTGTCTCACAATAGGTTTACATTTTCTTTATCTTCGAATTTCTTGAACTGGAGTGCTCTTTAGTATATCCAACTAATGCATCCTCCTTTCTTCCTTCCTCCTGTTCTATGTTGATATCACTGAGGAACATTTTATTTCTGGATATATATGTTACTCTTGATACTATACCCTGAACACTTAGATAGTATTCTGTTTCTTTTCTTCTTTTTTTAGGAAGATTAGCCCTGAGCTAACATCTGCTGCCAATCCTCCTCTTTTTGCTGAGGAAGACTGGCCCGCAGCTAATATTCATGCCCATCTACCTCCACTTTATATGTGGGACACCTACCACAGCATGGCTTACCAAGTGCTGCCATGTCCACGCCAGAGATCCGAACTGGCGAACTCCGGGCCACAGAAGCAGAACATATGCACTTAACCTCTGAGCCACGAGGCTGGCTCCACTATTCTGTTTCTTGATGTTACAATAAATATCTTTTCATTAAGAAGGTAAAAATGTAAGAATCCAAAAAATGGATATTTCTCGATAGAGTGATGTTGTTCTCTCTGTTATCTGCAGATAACAACTTCTACTAGTCAAGCAAAATTTTGAACTGTGTAAATCAAAGCAACTTTCTTTACAGAGAAAAAGTAAGTTGGAGAAAGTATATTTTATCCTAACATTCATCAATATGCTAACTCAAGTTTAAAGGATTTTAGCAATATAAGAAATTGAAAATCTTATTTTTTGTAGAACCAAAATTTATCTGCTGAATACATCGTAATCCTTAGTAATTTTTCTAAGACCAGTCTTTAGCTTAGTCTACAGACACTTTAGTATTGCTGCGATATGCCTTAGTTGTAAAGAAGTGTTTCAAATAAGGACAGGAGAAATGTTTAGGAAAGT